>NC_020492.1:5460725-5504428 GCF_000184155.1 Fragaria vesca subsp. vesca
GCCAGATTGACTTTGTTTAAAGTTTTGTGTGATCTAGCCGGAAAACTGGAATTTGGCGTACTCGCCGAGGAGGGAAAGTGGTCGGGGACGCTGCTGGAGTCTACTGGGGTGGAGGCGCGCCCTCGCCGGCGCCGTACGGTGGCGAACGGAGGGACGTCTGCATTTTAAGGCCGATGCGGACGTGCGCCTCTGATCCGGCCTATATATATATATATATGCGTTGGAATCATAGGCTTAGGTACACAAAGCTCCCCAATCTCAAGATCTCAGGCCTAAAGGAGGGGCTGCAATGCTTGTTGGCTGTCTGGGTCCCTGATGGTTAGTTCTTCTGTTTAGGAAGCCTTTAGGCCATCTCCAGTAAAGAGGGGCTATATTGGGGTCAGAGATAAAATTTAGCCCTCCTAAATAATATAATTTATTCATGAAATGGTGAATCATCTCCAACAAAGGAGGGCTATATTTATCCCTTTTAAATATTTTATAGTTTTTCATTATATTTTTGAAACTTATGATTTAGTTTATTATAGTACCATTTAATTTATATCAATAATGAATTTTTGGGGTGAAATTATTTTTTATTTTTTTTTAAATGAAAGGAACAATGTGTACATTAAAAAACTAATATTTTCGACATGTAATTATGTGATTTGACGATAACATATTTAGATAGGATTTTCAAGTGCCACGTGCCCATCTGCAAGCAAGTCTAGAGATTTCCGATTAGATATAGTGTTGACGTGGCACAATTAATCATTACGGGATCTTATCGAAATTTCGGATAGGATTTCTAAATGCCACATGTCGGGTTGAGATCAACTCTCTAGATTTCTGATTGAATTATCTGCATACATGGTGTTCTATCTGCAACTTCCAACCTCAATAAAAAGGGTAGTTTCATATGCGTAACTCACTATCTCATCTATCTCTTCTCTATTTCTTTGTTCTGTTTATACCTTTTCATTACATTTAGCAATGAATTCTAACTGGTTTTCTCAGAGTAATGGGGGCTACATGAAGATGAGGAAGATGATGAAGAAGATGAAGAATATGATGCCCAGAGGAGAAGAAATACAACACAAATTATGGTGGAAGCATCTAGCTGGTTCACTACAAATCCACTTCAGCAGCAACCTCAATGGGGTGGTTCTATTCCAGGCCGCGCTACCCGTCATTGATCTCGTGAGGTAGCTAATGAAAAATTGTTAAATGATTATTTTGTAGCTGACCCTGTGTACCTTGTCGAAACTTTCAGATGACGTTACAGAATGAGACGTGAAGTTTTCCTCCGCATGTTAGAGCATGTCCAGACAGTTAACCCATACTTTAGGCAATCACAAGATTGTGCTGGGCGTCCGGGCTTCTCACCTCACCAAAAATTGACGTGTGCACTCCAAATGCTAGCCACTGCATGCTCGGCTGATTCCTTAGATGAATCATTCCATATGCCTGAATCCACGACCATTGAGAACCTTGGTCAATTTTGTCGTACCATTGTCACCATTTATCAAGAACGCTATCTTCGAGCTCCTACAACAGAGGATCTTGACATGCTCTTACAAAGAGCCGAGCGACGAGGATTTCCTAGAATGATAGGTTCGCTGGACTGCATGCATTGGCAGCGGAAGAACTGTCCAGTTGGGTGGCAGGGGAGCTTTAGCGGCAAAACGAGGAAACCAACTATTGTTCTGGAAGTTGTGGCTGGTCCTGACACCTGGATCTGGCATGCTTTCTTCAGAATCCCGGGAGCGCATAATGACCTCACTGTTCTCGGACGTTCCCCACTATTTGATGTTGTCACAGCAAGTCAGTCACCACAACTTAACTATCATGTCAACGGGAGTCCTTATGAGTTTGGGTATTACCTTGCTGATGGTATTTACCCTAAGTGGGCGACATTAGTGCAATCTATCAGACAACCTGAGAATGAACAGGAGGAGTATTTCTCCACTAAACAAGAGGCATACCGCAAGGATGTTGAAAGGGCATTTGTAATTCTATAAGCACGATTTGCAATAATTAGGCAACCTACAAGAGGTTGGGATAAAGATTCATTATCTACAATTATGTTGGCTTGTATTATACTACATAACATGATTGTGGAGGACGAACGAGATGACTACTATCATGGTGAGTCTGATGATGATGAACCGAACCCAAATAGGTCAAGAAGAGCTCGGGGAAGAATATATGATGGCCCAAACTTGCCTGTTAATCCAAGAACCGGGCAAATTACAATGGTCGAATACATGTCTCCACTACGCCATAAGTGCAACAAAAGACATTTTTCACACAACGGTGCATAATAGCAGAGTTGTACAAATTTCAAAAAGGCTTCATACAACGTTCAGAAACTTTCAGCCGTTGTGTGGATAGTCTGAGATCATTCCAGTTTTTTTTTCCTTAAACTAGTACAACACTTTGGACAATATTTTGTTGTCTGAATGAAGATAAAAATGAGACCCATTTTGCTTCTAACTCCACTCTAGTTTGACATATAACTGGGTGTTGTTACACAACAGTGAAACAAATAAATGTTGTGTGAATGTATACAATTTAAACTATCATACAATACTTTTTATACATCTGTTGTACGATGTATCTCTCATGCCAAGGTGCAGACTTCTAGTTTTAAAATTGCTCTTACATCCTTTGAAAACCTAAATTTTTTGTGAAAGATAGCCTTGGTGGTTTTGATGTAATAATGGAACACTCAAACCTGTTGTGTGAGAGTATAGTATTTTGAACAATCACACAACGACTTTTCAGTTTTGGTTGTATAATGTATTTTCGTGTCATAAAACTCATCTCTTACATTTGCAATTTGCAAATACTACTTTCAGTTCTTCATCCCACAACAATCAACTAAGAAATGTTGTGTGAAGGTATAATATCACACAATTGTTTTCAATATTACGTTGTATGTATCGTAACCCCCAACCCCTAAAATACCCTAAACCCTAAAAAACCCTAATAAATTTCCTATTGTAGTGCCACAACAGTTCTTTTGTAATACTGATGTGACGTAAAATTAATGTTGTTGAATTTATGGTTGACCGAGTTGATCGATACCCAAACGTTTCCTAAAATTTGTGAATTTTGTTACACTACTATACTTCACTATCATAATTATATCAAACGGTCTAATTTTCATGATTTTAATCCTAAACATCTAGATCACAATCAACCTATTAATGAGGAATAACATGTTTACTATGTTACACATAATGTGACATAACATGTGTAGTACATATTATATAAACGTGTGTTTATCTAGAGAGACACCATTAAGGAAATGAAATTTTGAAAATCGAACAGTATAGACATGCATGTTTACGATATTGAAGCATGATTGTTGTAGAAATGTCATCAATTTTCGGTATTACATGAGTGTCGATCGACACGGTCAACTCTAATTATTACACTTGCTTTCACTATGGGGAGCCAAACCATCATGATATAATTGACACCAGCTTCTTATATGTGTTTATGCATAATAACCATATGATTATACGAGTGTCGACAAAATAAAAAAAAAATGTTTACAGTATTGCATTTCGACGTGTTTTCGTATGATGAGTCTAACATATTTAGACAACTCTTAGTGTTTTTATGCGTTGTGTGAGTGAAAACTAAAGTTATTTTAAAGAATGATTCGTTAGAATGAAAAGTAGCCGTAAATTTCCCGCCCTCACGATTAAGTGCATGTCTCTATTTTATTTCTTCTCAGACAACACAAAATATGCAATTTATGTTGTCTGATTTGTAAATGCATAGGGAAAAAAATTAAGGACTGAGATGTAACAGCAGGAAATCTCCCACTCTTGAAATTTAAGGATGTTATTTTTTCTCAGACAACAAAATATACAATTTACGTTGTGTGATTTGTAAAATGGATAGGGAAAAAATTAAGGCTGAGATGTAGCAGCGGGAAATCTCCCGCTCTTATAATTTAAGAATGTCATTTCTCATACACCAAAATTTAAAGTTATGTTGTACGATCTAAAAAACACTTGACTCAAAAACCTAAAGGCCGAACTTGACACTAAGACAGAAAAAAAAAAGTATTGCTAAAAAGTATCGCGCACACACACACTCACCGCTCTCTCTCTCTTCTCTCTTTCTCTGTCGAACTCAACCGCGCGCACTCTCATTTTCTCTCTTCTCTCTTCCTCAATTTCTTGTCAATCACTCCTCTCAATTTCTTTCACTCTGGAACTCAATCACTCCTCCCTCAATCGAGACTAAGCCACTGTCACTCGATTAGGGTTCGTCGATTTGGGGTTTCGTCCATTTGGCGCCTCGGATTTCTTCCAATTTGGATCGAGGTTTGTATTCTTCTCCTTTCTCCGATGAGGCTTCTACGAAGGGGTTTCTGGGTTAGTTTAGTTTGAGGTTAGTTTCTGGGTTAGGTTAGTTCGATTTCTTCGTTTCTTTGATTAGGTGAAGAGTAACATAACGATTGGTTAAAGTGGAAGGATTGGGTTCTTCGAAACGACGCCGTTATGGTCGAAACGGAGGAAAAGGGTCGGCTTTGTGAGAGTGTTGCTGCTGTGGGTTGGTTAAAGTCGGGCCCTTGGTGGGTTCGGGTTCAGGTTTGCGTGAGTCTGGGTTTGAGTGAGATGAGAGAAGAGGAGAGAAGAGAATTGGGTTTGTTGATGAGAGGTGGTATGAGGCAGTGTAGGAGGATAGGGAGGGTTTATGGGTTTTGGGGGAATAAGGAAGATGGGGTAGTTTTGTATTTGGTGTGTGAGGAATGGTGGTGGTTTTGGGAGAGATGGGTTGGGGGGTTTTGGTGTGATTGGGATGGGGGTGTGTGAGGCTGTGATGGAGATGCATTTGTTGGTGGTGGTTTTGGTGCTTCGTGTTTCGGTTTTGATGATTTTGGTGGAGTTTTGAGTTGTGAGTTTTTGTATTTGCAGAATATTTGTGTGTGAACCCAAGTCAGAGGTCAGTATGTAGCTTAGTGGTTTGTGAGGCATGACTTTGCTGAAAAGAGCGCTCACCAGTCTGAGAAGAGGCGGATTTACAACATGTCTAGAAAGTCTAAAATCCAGACCAAGATGAAGAAGGTAGTTTCTTATCATATTTACATTCTCTATGACTTGATATTTACATTATTTGTGAAGTGAATATATTCCGTGAGCACTTATCTCTATCATATCTTTAATTGATAAACTTCTACTTTGATTTCTTTAGCTTTTGTCATTCTTGGTGCTCTATGTATTTGTATTCAAATCATAATCTTGGGTTATTTTGCTTCTTTCTGTTTTGGATTATGAGTTTATGGATCCTAGGATGTATCAGGGAAAACTAGTACATCTATCAACTATATTGTAAATGCTATGGTAATTTACATATTTTGATTATCTGCTTTATATTGATGGGTATATATATTGTAAATTGTTCCTACTGCTCTTCTCCTATGAGCTTCATCGTCAACTTGGCTTGTTGGACATATCTCATCACATCTTTGTCAAGTATGTGATTACAAGCATTTTCTTTCTTGGAAGAGTTGTGCAAAGTTCTTTTTTAGGATCATGCATTGGATGCTATTTTCAAAATCTAATGTTAAAGACGGCTTTGTTTGGTTTTGAAGTTCTGTGGATCCTGATGTTGTTGAACTTACCAAAATTATGCGAGAATTTTCTTCATGCCTATCCAGTTTGGCTTTTAAAATTTTGAGAAGTTGCCTGTTGTAGTCACTTGAAGTTGGAATTAGCTCCATTCTTGGTGCAGTAGTTGTTCCACCAGTAAGCTTATTCTAATTATATACTTATGCAGCTTGTTTATGTATTGTGAATGCCAGTAATGGTTTATCTTGTATGTCTCAAACTTGATAAGTTCTATGCCAAAGGATCTTGATAACTCCCCTTAACATTTCATAGGTTATATCCTGATGCCAATGTGTTTTGTCTTATGCAAATACATCATGTTTAGTAGTTCATCCGGAAAAGGGGTATATAGGGTTAACACTGCTATGATCTTAAGTAGTGTTCCGGAAAGATGTATTGGAGATTGAAAATTCCCTTATAATGCCTCAGTATATTTGTTGGTGGAAGAGGGTTTCAAGTATGGTCTCTTTTAAGTAAGGCTGTATCATATTACAATAACATAATGATATTACTAATGTTTTGATTTAAATAAATAAGAACAAAATTAGTACTTGTTGGATGTATTTCTCTTATAATCACATCTGTAAGTGTTGTGTTTTGGCTCGTTGATATGATTTGGAAGTTAGGATTCAGCAAGCAAATCCAAGTCCAGAAAGGAAAGAGGTTTTTTCTATAAGTTCTAGGAAAGTAATCTTTCAAGATCTGTTAGGATTTTGTCTACTAGGTTTAGGAGTCCTAAAACCTTATTGTATCAGCAGCCCCTATTCACTAGAAATAGGAGCTGCAGGGGGTTTTCTAAGGTTAAGATAGAGAGCACAGAAAACCGAGAGCTAAGGGTGATAGAGAGATCTAGCAGGGAGTTGGGGATTAGCATAGGGATTTCAATAAGTACTTGTAATCAGGTTGTTATTCTCCATAGTGCTAGTGATCTCTCAAGAGAGATCACATAAGTGGACGTAGGCCAGGGTTTTTGGCTGAACCACTATAAAATTGTGTGTTCTGTGTTTCTATCTTCAAGTTCATCTATCTACTTTGCTTAAGTCGTAAAGTACCAGTAAAGACCAGAAAAGATCCTAGGGCGCTAACCACAATAAGTGGTATCAGAGCTTCGGCTCTGGTACTTTGCGATGGTAGACAGCAAAGGCATGGTCGAAGCAGAAGATGTGAAATCGTTCATTAAACCCTTAAATGGCAAGGATGACTTCACGCTTGGCGGAGGAGGATGAAGAGTGTCCTGATTCTACAAGATCTGTACGAGGCTGTTCTCGGGATAGAGAATAAGGCAGTTGATATGGCAGATAAGGTTTGGCAGAAGATGGACAAGAAGGCAAGGAGCACAATAGAGTTGCATCTTGCAGATCATGTACTGGGTCGTGTATTGGATAGTGGAGGTGACAATATGAGCAGCAAAGAGACCTGGGATTATCTTGAGAAGGTTTATGCGGGTAAGGGTCCTATTGGTGAGAATATGGACAGCAACAAGACATTGGACAATGTCAAGGAGGCTGACGCAGATAAATTCTTCTTGAAGAAAAACTCTATAGTCTTCGGATGGAAGAAGGCAGGGATCTGCAGGAACATCTGAATAAATTTCAGATTTGTGTTGCCAATTTATCAGAGGTGGATGTGCAATATGAAGAAGAGGATAAAGGACTTATGCTGCTAACATCTTTACCAGCTTCATACCAGCAGTTCATCACCACACTCGTTTCCGGTAAGGATTCTCTCAAGTACGATGAGAGTACCGAAGCTATTCAATCTTATATTAAGACGAGTAGCGAGACCGAGAGCTCTCAAGGAGGCCTTCAAGTCAAGGGCAAGGAGACAAGTCAGTTGACCAGTAAAAAGGATAAATCTAGTAACAAGGGTACAACAAAATCCAAGAAGAAGTACAAGGAAGGTTGCTTCAAATGTGATGCTGCAGACCACTTGAAAAGAAACTACAAAGAAGGGAGGATGGAAGCACAGGTGACGGCAAGGAGTTCAAGTACAGCCAACATAGTCATCAGAAAAGATGAAGATGATTGTGAACTTCTTGTGGTAACGTCCAGCTCCAACGCTTTCAGAGATTGGATTTTGGATACCGGTTGTACATTCCACATGTGTGCAATCCGAGAATGGTTTGACACATTTGAGGAGAGTAGCAGCGGAGAAGTTTTCCGGGGAGATGACTCACAGTGTAGGATCCTAGGTATTGGATCAGTGAAAATCAGAATGCATGACAGAGTTGTTAGAAAGCTGGAGAATGTCAGATATATTCCTAAGTTAAGGAAGAACTTGATATCTTTGGGTACTTTGGACAAGGCCGGTCATAGGTATAGCTCTAAAGAAGGAAGACTAAAAGTTATCAAGGGATCACTTGTTGTGATGAAGGGCGACATTCAACCTAACAACGTGTACAAGCTTAAAGGGACTACCATAATAGGTGGAGTTGCAATGTCTACTGAGGTAAATGACAAGACTGAGCAATGGCAGCAAGGCCTACGGCGCATGAGTACAAAGAGGAATGCAGGAACTCTACGAAGGAAAGTAAGGCAGAAGGTGTTGGTGTTTGCAAACTGAACTTCTGCAAGGATGGTACTCTTGGGAAGCAGAAGGTGGCATTCAAGTTGGTAGATTGTGAGAACAAAAGCAAACGATTGCTGGATTATATTCACTCAGAAGTATGGCGCGCAAATCAAGTAAGGCGTATGGGAGGCTTCAAGTACCTTGTTACTTTTCTAGATGATTTTTCAAGGAAGATTTGGGCCTACTTTATGAAGGAGAAATCCGAGGTTCTCTTCAAGGTCAAGAAAGGGAAAAGCAAAGTAGGAAATCTAGAAGGCAGAAAAATCAAGTATTTGAGAAGCAACGGTGGCAGTGAATATAGAATGAAAGGGTTCTTACGGTTTTACAAGGATGAAATCACAAGGTGCATCACGGTGAAAGATAATCTCCAGGAAAACGGGGCTGCTAGAAGGATGAAGAAAACTTTTTTTGAGAAAGAAAGAGGCATGCCGCTGCATGCTGGGTTACCAGACACATTTTGGAAAGAAGCAGTTAACCATGCGTGTTATTTGGTTAATCGGTCACCATCAAAGGTCTTGGACTTCAAGTGTGCAGAGGAGATATGGTCAAGAGAACCAGCTGGGTATTCTAACTTAAGGATGTTTGGTAGCAGTGCGTATGCTCATATTTCGAGCAATGAGCAAACCAAACTCAAGCCAAATTTTCTAGGTGTTGAGAAAGGAGTAAAGGGCTACAAGTTATGGAATATTGTCAGCAAGAAAAGGGTTCTAAGTAGATATGTTATTGATGATAAGACTATGCCGTTTAATGAAGTAAAGACAAGTGAGGTGAAGACGAAGACTGATGTTGGTGTTGTAGATGAAGCAACAGAAGTTCCTCTAACCAAAGAGATCATGGAAGAGACTCCAGCTCAGGTGGAGCAAATTGAGCAGGTGGAGCAAATTGAGCAGGTGGAGCATGATAAAGGGGTTATCGAGATAGAAGTCTTAGAGCGGCAACAACAGTCACTAATACAAGCTCAGGTGGAGCAATTAGCACTGCGAACCTACGACTCAGTTCGTCAGTCGCTTGAGCAGGAGTTCCAGAGAAGCATAGCATTGGACAAGTATGCTCTAAGTTTCAGTCCAGGAGATCCAACCACGTATCAGGAAGCTATAGCAAAAATATATACGGGAAAGTTGGATGGGAGCTATGTTAGAACAGAAGAAGAAGTCCATACCAAAGGACTTGGTTCAGGAGTCGGTTCCTAAACCCAAAGAAGGAAATCTGGTTGGCTGTAAATGGGTTTATAGGAAAAGGGAAGAAATGCATGATAAGGAAGTCATGAGTTGCAAAGCTCGGGTATTGGCTAAGGAGTATGCGTATAAAGAAAAGGTCAATTATGACAAAATCTCACCAGCAGATAGATGCGCTTATTATCATGTGTTCAAGGATAGCATGATTTTACTATCAGGTGATGTGTTAACTACATGTCAGGATGTGTCTAGAATTCCAAAGTTAAAGACACAACTAAGGAGGGAATTCGACATGAAGGGTCTAGAAGCTGCACAACAGATCCTAGAAGTGAAGGTAAGGAGGGACAGAGAAGCCAGAAAATTATGGCTGTTGACTGAACCCATGTCTACTCCACCAGTAGCACACTTTCAGTTTAGTGTGCAGGGGGGATCATCTACAGTTGAGTTAGATGAGATGATGCATGTGTCTTATGCAAGAGTAGTGGGATGTCTTATGGCTAGAATCTTCAAAAGACCAGGTTTAACTCAAGGATTGAGCATTGTGTCAAAGTATGTGGTGAATCCGGGTAGACGATACTGGCAAGCAGCAACGTGGATTCTGTATTACTTGAGAAACACAAAGGAACATGAATTTCTGTTTGAAAGACAACAAGAACAAGCATGCATTGCTGGTCATGAGAGGTCAGATTTGGCAGGAGACTTAGACAAAGGAAGATCTGCAACAAGTAATGTATTTACTTGCAGCAAAGGTTCAGGAAGTTGTAGAACAACTATGGAATCAGCTGAGATATTGTCTACCACTGAAGTAGATTGCATGGCAGTAACAGAAGCTTCCGCAGAGGCGTTATGGCTTAATGGGTTAACGAGTGAGTTTGAGATTCAACAAAAAACTGTGGTGAAGAATGGTGTCATCAATTTGACAAGGAATCAAGTGTTTCAAGCAGAGACGAAGCATGTTGATGTTCGTGGTCATCGCAGCAAAGGTTGGGTCAGCTCAGGGAAGATAACAACTGAGGAAGAAGCACATTCAAGGGAGAATGTTTCAGATTGTTTTACCAGGACCATTGCCATAGAGAAGTTCAAGCATTGCTTGGACTTCCTCAGTGTCACAGCTTGCTGAGTTGTGGTGGAGCACCTCCTCACTTGAGGTGCGTTAAGGCAAGAGGAGTCTTGCCAAGGTGAAGGCTCTTGGAGGTTTGTTCAGGGTTACTTCAAGAAGATTCAAGATATCCTGAAGGGTGCAACAATCATTTGGTATCAACTCACCAAGGTGGAGATTGTTGTGTTTTGGCTCGTTGATATGATTTGGAAGTTAGGATTCAGCAAGCAAATCCAAGTCCAGAAAGGAAAGAGGTTTTTTCTATAAGTTCTAGGAAAGTAATCTTTCAAGATCTGTTAGGATTTTGTCTACTAGGTTTAGGAGTCCTAAAACCTTATTGTATCAGCAGCCCCTATTCACTAGAAATAGGAGCTGCAGGGGGTTTTCTAAGGTTAAGATAGAGAGCACAGAAAACCGAGAGCTAAGGGTGATAGAGAGATCTAGCAGGGAGTTGGGGATTAGCATAGGGATTTCAATAAGTACTTGTAATCAGGTTGTTATTCTCCATAGTGCTAGTGATCTCTCAAGAGAGATCACATAAGTGGACGTAGGCCAGGGTTTTGGCTGAACCACTATAAAATTGTGTGTGCTGTGTTTCTATCTTCAAGTTCATCTATCTACTTTGCTTAAGTTGTAAAGTACCAGTAAAGACCAGAAAAGATCCTAGGGCGCTAACCACAATAGTAAGTGCATTTATAAAATTTATTGGAATGAAAAGTATGAATCCATGCCATTGGGATATAGTCTTTGCCTTAAAATGCATGAATCATTTTGTTTTGTGCTTCCCACAAGAAATACATGGTGCAAAGACAATTGATTGATTTAGGCTTCTGGTCATAATGTTGATCGTACTAAAAGAGCATATGCTATAGTAATATAGAATTCATTTACTAGTGAGGCATGTTATTAGCTAGCCTTTGGTTATAAAATTTGGTTGTTTTATCATTCTTTCAATTTGACAGGCAATTGGTTCTTTCCAAAAGCAGCAGCAAGAGACAAGGAAAATCAGACATATCAGCGAAAGAAGAGGAAAACTAGAAGAGGGAGATCAAGTATACAATTTTGGTATTGTTCTTTAAATAATTTTAGCCAGTTCTCCATATAACTGTTTGGTGGAGTATATCCCAATGTCAAGTTTCTTACATGCATAAACTTGTTAATATATGTGTCTAAATTTGGTTAACAAAATTGGATTTCACTAGTTTTCATTGGTCATTTTGATGTGTATCTGGATTCGAGCTTTGACAATCATATGTTTGTGTTTACAACCAAAAGTAGGGTGTCATAGTTAATAATCTATATATTTTTTGTGCAGATACTGAAACATGAAAAGGTTTTGAGCAAGAAGCCCCCTGCTCCTCACACCATGGATGTGTATGTGTGTAGTAGTGCACCCATGCTCGTTTTTTTGTGTAGGTCATTCAATACAGGTTAAGTATTAATAATATGTTTATTATATATTAGCAGTTTCATGGAGCAGTACAAGTATTAATATATATAGCAGTGTTAAGTTACAATGATAACTGAAAAACCAAGCGTTGTGTCTGGTTTATATATACATCTAGGTTGAGATAGCAGATATACAGCTTATGCCTCTATATATATATATATATATCAATTTTTGTTCTTTGTTTACTTTAGTGGGACACAAGGGAGACAACTGTAAATACACTCAAGGAGATTTGGATGAGGAGAGAAATGAGTGCGCATATTTTACGGTCAAGAAGTATGTGAAAGAGCCGTGATTGAGGTAGCATTCTCATGTTCAAAGAAAAATATTTTTTTTTTGCTTCTTAGCTGGTACAATATTCATGCATGATATGTGGCATGCTTTTGGTACAATTGATACTATGTATCAGCGAGCTTTTGATGTCCTTGTTGATGGGCATGTATTTAAATACTTTTCTTATTTTTTAATGGTTATTAGAATGATGGACATGCTTTATTTGTCACATTAATGTTAAGAATGCATCAGATCCTTTATATCATATTTGGTTGTTTGAATGTTAACAATGCTTTGGATGGTTTAGAAATAGGCTTGTAATACTGTTCATTAAGTAAATTTAGTATTAAGACATCAATAGAGCACATCATACAACTAAATAATGATAATCTAACGTTGTATGAAATTATGGAATGCATCATCATACAACAAGTTAATAACAATCCAACGTTGTCTGACTAAATGATCATACAACCATATTCTAACATTGATACGTTGTGTGAGTATTGATCACACAATGCTTATTAGCAAAAACTTTGTCTACTATTTAACAATCAAACAACCATGAAACTTAAAAACTCGTTGTATGAAGATAACTTCACACAATAGTTTACAGGAAAAAAACTATTGTGTGTCGACAGATGTTGTCGACTGCAATGCGAAATGATCTTGACATATGTCGATGAAATCTATCGATATTCACACAACAACTCTTGAAAGAAAACGGTTGTGTGAGTTGACAATCACAAGGGTTTTTACTAGAAAAGTTGTGTGATTCTCGGCAGATATCGTCGACAGTTGTCGAGAAACAGCTCGGTATCTGTCGATAATATCTGTCGAGAATCACACAACAATATTCTACAAAAACCATTGTGTGATTCTAGAAAGAATTCATCAACATATGTCGACAGCTGCCGAGAAGCAGCTTGACATGTGTCGGCAGCTGTCGATGATATCTGCCGAAACTTACACAATGGTTTTTATTGTAGTGTTGTGTGTCAGTTGGACAGACAAGCGCTTTTTAGCCGTTGTGTGACATGTTGATCAGACAGCGATCAGATTAACAACGGATTTGACCTTTAACAGACGACATTTTTTTCCCTTCGTGTGATGCATTATCTGGCGTAGTGCTCGTTACCATAGGGTACGCTCTCATATCGGAAACAATAATCTACAAAAAGATCTTGTCAAACATGTTTGGTCAACCAGACGATGATGAGGACAAGTGATGTGACAATATATTGTCATCTTAATAAGTTCTACTTGTATGTTTTCTTTAAATGTATGTGTGACTAGTTTTCATATGCTTTCAATTGTAAGGAATAAATTGTAAGAGTTGTGTTTGCTTTCAATTTTAATGAATAAAAGTTTTAGTTTGTTTTACTTAAACTTTATAGAAATTTAAACATTGCATTTCATAAATTAAAATTACATAACTAACATGAAACAAACTCAATAATTTAAAGATTACATAAACTTAACTAACATTAATTTAAATCCTTATATTAACTAAAATTCGTCTTCATCGGATTGCATTTGTAGACGATAGTAATTTGATGTTGAGTCGGTATTCGGGAACAACTCTCGTGTCCGAAGCCTTTGAATTGCTCTCCTCTTTTAATCATCAAACTATTCCTTGCTCACCAGAGAATAATCAAGGGTTTGCAACATTAAAGTTGCTTCATCTTTATCTCTCTCTCGTCGATCCTCCTTCATCTTCTCTCTTATTGCTTTTGTCTCTTCCGTCTTTGCATTATCTTCCGCCAATCAATCCATGCGAGCTAGTAGTTTATCTTCAAAGGTTTTCCTATCCTTTTCTTGGTCCTTGATTTGTTTCCTTTTTTAGGCATTTCTTCCCATCGGCCTAGGAATCGGATCCCTACTTGAAGTTGGTGTCGAGTTGTTATCGGTAGCTGTTAGCCAAAAAGCCACCCTCAAGTATAAGGGGTACAAGTAATAGTATAGGGATTTAAGAAAGGTTGTCGAACCCACGAGGATTGAATTCCTTTCACTAAGTAGAGTGTTAACCTCAAGAGAGCTAGAATATGCAAATGTACAATCACAAACCTAAACACACAAAGGAATCTAGGCTCATGGTGAGTATGTGCATTCTGGAAGTAGTGATTTGATTTTTGAGTTTTTGAAGTTGTGAACTAAACTAAACTAAATGCTCAAATGTAAACTAAATTACTCTAAACTAAACTAGCGGGATAATGGATGAATGAAGTTAGGATTCGAATTGTCTACCACTAACCTCCTTTGCAAGTATTGATGCAAATCAAAATGAATGATGCTAAGCTAATCAACCAATTTCTCTCCTTGCATCCCTCTCGGGTATGACAAGGGACATGCTCCTTTTTATGGTATCAAGCAACCCCTCTCGGGTGTAGTACTTAACTACTTAAGCCATGCATTTCAATCCGGTTAGGCATCTAATGTATTACCCTAAGTGCATAAAGTTTGGAGATGAAGAAACTATGCAAACCAACCAAGTTTAGCTCTAAGTGATTGTAATTCACAACCCTTACATGTACACCTAATGTGTTTTCATGCTTTAACATTCAAAGGTTACAAGCTCTAAACACATATAATGTCATGGCAAACACACATACTCAAAGTGGTAAATTCTAAGCATATGCATTCAACTCTTGAACTAGCATGTAGGAATGTTAACTAAAATTGCATCAAATCATAATATATCATCAATCCATACAAGATTTGTTAGGGCTTTCAACCCTAACCACAACAAAATACTACTCACTCATAATTACATAATCAAATTAAACATCAAAATAGATCTAGAGTTTAAGGGAGAGAGTTGGCTTAGTGGTGTGTTGATTGATCCCCAAGCTTACGTCTTGGTGGTGGTGATGATGATGGTGATTTCCTCTCCTTCTTGCTCTTGATGTTTGATGATAAGAGATAGTGAAGCTTGATCTATGCTTTGTGTGAATAGGTGGAGTGGATGGAGAAAATGGTATAGATAAGAGAATGGAGAAATGGTGTAGTGGTGGTGGTGTTAATGAAGCTTTGGGTAAGAGATGGTGGTGGTGATGGAGGAGATGGAGTAGATTGGGGGAGGAAGAGGAAGAAGATGGGTTTGGATTTTGGGGGAAAAAAAAAAAATGTGTAGTGGTGAATGGGTGGATGTTAGGTGTTGTGTATGAATGTATGATTATATAGATAGAGATAGATGAGTGAAAAGTCAGAGACAGAAGAAGAAAATCAGCTCTCCCATGGTTCAAACCGTAAGGGAGAGAAGGGAAGAGTGTGAAATTAGTGAAAAGCTCACAAAAGTCAAGAGAAAAGGTAGGGAAATGATGACATAGGTTAGAGTAGGCAATGATGATGTTTAAAGCATGATGGTGTCTATTATCCAAGGAATAATATGATGGAAGTAAAGATGTTACTCCATCTCATTCGTCATCCTTGCTCCTCCTTCATGGTGACCGAAAAAGTCATGGCACCACCAAAAGTGGTGGTGAGCCACCGTTTGTGCTGCCAGTAGTGGTGGTTCGCCGAATCCAGAAATTTACGTTTTGCTCCATCTTGGACCGTCATTCTTCCTAGCTCCAAATCTCCATATTAATGCTAAAAATGGATGTTTCCATCACTCTTGCAATATTCCTAGATAAATAGAAAATGATTTAGTGAAAGGTAAAATGAACTTAAAAACAAGACAAATTCAATATTTAAGGGAATGAAAATGTGTAAAATATGGTCTAACAGTAGCAATCGGATCGTCATCATCTTCCAAGGACACCAGGAGGTTTCTTTGCACCGGTGGTGGACCAAAAATTTCTTGTGGGGGTTGGTCAAATGTCACCAAACCTTTGAATTGCATAAATCATAGCAACTATGAAAATCAAACGATTTTCCTTTCATGTCTTCCCTAAACATATCTTTGGCTAAGTGTTGCTATGACAATAATTACAAAAAGATAAATAAGAATAATATTTCAAGAAACAACATTAAAGAAAATACATATAAAATATGGAAGAAAAAAAATGGGTAAAATATTGTATAGTCCTTGTGATTTTATTTTAATCTGAATAGTCCTTAAAGTCACGATTTTCATCCAAATAGTCCTTATAGTTTTATTTTAATATGAATAGTCCTTAAAGTCATGATTTTTCGTCCAAATAGTCTTTATGGCCTTTAACTGAGAAAATTGTCGGAATGACTATTTGGATGAAAAACAATAACTTTAAGGACTATTCAAATTAAAATAAAACCATAAGAACTATTTGGATGAAAAATTGTGACTTTAAGGACTATTCAGATTAAAATAAAATCACAAGGATTAAACAGATGTCGAACCACAAAGACTAAACAAATTTCAATTCAAAAAAAATCTTACTTCATTTATGTAATTCCCTCCACTATGAAGTCTCCTCTCGGCACGTGTAATGCATGAATGCCACTTATTCATGTATGGGAAGAGAAATTTTTGCCATCGAGACTTACAACTTTCAAACGATCTTGCATTTGGTGGATTGCCGTTGAAGCCTTCAATATATTTTCGCTCCACTTGTTTCCAAATGCCGTCTCTTTTTTGACTAATACCCTTCGTACAATTTTCGGAGACCTTCATATATGCAACACAAAGAACTTCATTCTTTTTTCTTGTCCAATTCACACCTTTTTGAGAAGGAGTGGACATGTTTCAAACAAGTAGAAATGATAGAAGAGAAGGAAGTGTGAGAAAATTTAGAGTTAAAATGTGTGTATATATAGAAGATTGAGAGCCAAATGACCGTTACAAATTTTTACATTTTTTTTTTTGGGTACAAATGTTTCCGTTGGAAACATTAAAAAAAAAAATATTAAACTTGACCGTTGGATGTCAACGGTAATGGAATAGTGACTATGGGATTTTGTTTTCAAAAAACTGGTGGGAAAGGCCACAATTTGAATTTCTGGCTTATCTTTGTGGTCCCGAAAGAAGGGCTCTAAGGTCACCTTGAGGGCCAAACTTTGACCTCTCCACTCACCTCAACCCCTCTTGCTCTCTAGCCCTTTATTATTAGAGCTTATTTTTTGAAAATTAGGGCCCTAGAGTTCACTTGGCCCTCCTTATTGGAGATGGTCTTAGGATACCACGAACATTCCGAAAACAGAATGTTAAACAAAAAAACAAAAAAAAAGAGAGGAGGTGAATGAAGGATACCGATCATATTCGATGATGGGCCTACTCGTACATCAGATATGATCTTGAACAGCCAAGGTGCGTTTTGATTTGCTTGGGACTTCAACATTTGATCCAATGGGAGCTGAAAGCATTGAATCGGTCGGTCTTAATTGTAACATTCTGAAATTTCAGTTTTCTATTTTTAAAAGGAAAATTATTTTTCGAGCTATTTTTATTCTGATTTCTATTATTCTTTAAATTCTTGGTAGCTTTTGAAAATTATTTCAATTTTTTGGTTGGTTAAATTTTGTCTTTCGAGCCATATGATTAAACTAGATGTCGTTATGAGTTCGTAGGATTTTTTGGAGCATCGTTTAGATATCAGAGCTATTTTTAATGATTTTTGGAAGTTGGTATTATCCAAAAATTTAATTCAAAATAGCAATTTTGGTGACTTGATCCGAACCATTGGATTTTAAGAAACCGTTTAATCTTGGCTGTTGATTGAAGACTACATTAATCAAAGAGGATTAGCTTGGATTGCATTGAAACACAGCCCAGACCGGCTTCAGTCTCGAGCTGCTCTGCAGCGGCGGAGCTCGGAGGAGTTGTCTCCGTCGTCCGGCCATCTCTCATCGTCTGGTGTCAACAGCTTCGTCTCGCCGTCCCCGACCTCAAGATGCTCTTCTTTTTCGATGAGGAGGTCCACTGACAGAGAATCAATGGAGAGAAACTTTTCTGGGTTTGCCGGCGATCTTCGGATTTCGGTCATGACAACGAGCACGACCGGTGTGGATAGTTTCGTCTCGGTCTCGTCGATGTCCTTGTGGCTTCAAATTGTCGAGACAAGGTCAAGTGAGGGAGAATCGAAGAGGGGAAAGATTTCTGAGTTTTCCGGCGAGAGTTTTGTGTTTTCCGGCCACCGGCGAAGACAAGTGAGGTATGAAACTTGGTATTCTCTTCGAGCTCTACCTGTTTCTAACTTTCTATAATTGGAATTGAGTTTGGTTGAGAGATGATGAAGTTGGTTTTAGGCAGTGGAGGACCGCTGTGTGTGCCACTGTGCACGGCGGCGGTGGCGGTTATTTTTGTAGTTTCCGGCCTTATGAGTATATTGAATTAGTTTGAGAGATTGTAGAGGCTTGAATTCGATATTGGTAGAGTTGGAGGATTTGGATTCTGGGCAGTGTTGACTGCCGTGTACGACGGCGGCGGTGCTACTTCCGTCAGTGTTTGGTGATTTCTAGTTTTTTTTTTTATGAAACTCTGAGCTTAATCTTGATTGCTAGAATGACATGAAATTGAGGAGTTGGAGAAGGATCGGAAGATTGGACTGTGTTGTTAAAGGGTGCAGATGTTTATGAGCTTTGCTGAGTTTGGCATGATCATTAAAACATAATTATATTGCTGTGTCGTTTTACTTGATTTCTAAATTGGAGAAGTTGTGTGTGTATTTGATAATTGATATTGGAATGGTGTTGGAGAAATTGTGATTCGGTGGATTGAGTTTGGATACAATTATGGAAGAAATGCAATACAAGAATGGGTGTCCAGAGTAAAATATGAAGTCTATTTGAGGTTGCAGCCTTTACTTTTGATATAGGGTTTGAGTGCCCTTAGTAGTTAATGAATTTGCATCTTGTGCATATTGCTATGCAGTTCCGATCATTTGGGTGATCTTTATTTATTTTGAAGTGTTTTGGTAATCGTCATTCGATACAAGGATAGCATGACTATCGGCATTTCCAGAAGCAGAAGGATAAAGATTTCAGAATGCGAGTCGCTGTGTTACTAATTTTAGCTAGCATCAGAAGTAGCGATTGGATTCCAAGTAGGGTCTCTCTCGGGGAACCTTTCTTTAAATTGATAATTAGGTTATTATTGAAATCGGTGCATTGTGTGGCATTGGTTGATATAATTCTTGAATGTTATTGTTTTTGTTAAAAACATGTGTAATCGTTGATTTATATGATCAATGTTATTGCTTTCCGTAAAAGCATGTGTTCGATATATAATGCAAGTATTGTTGCTCAATTGATATGCATAATGCATTGTGAGATTAGTGAGAATGGTGAGAAAGGTGATTATGGAGAGATGAGAAAGAGATTGATAAAATAGATACATTTTGTGTAGTTGAGTTTCCTCATGGGTTTTCCAAGATCCAGCCTAGCCCACAAGTGCACAAATTCAGGGAAAGTATGCCCTTTCGATGGCGGACATCAATAAAACGAACTTTCGGGTTTTGGGTTTGGAGATCATGAGTATAACAAGATGACTAACAAAAGAGGTACAGGTGGTGAGATATTACTGATTGTTAGATGGATTAAATTCATTTTATCCCCTCAAACTTTAGGACTAAAATCAGTTCAGTCTCTGATCTGTTTTTTTAAGGATTAATTTCAGTTTACCCCCATCAACTTAGGTCGATTATCATGTTAGTCATTCTTCTTTCAATTTCATCAAAAACACCCCTCAACTCCCAATTTTCATCAGCCGCGCATGTCTAAACCTCCAATCTCCATTCAATTTCTCTGTCAAGTGATGACTTGATATCAAGAAAAAAAAAGGAAAAATAGACAAATTGCATTTAATCCCACCAAAATCACCAAGGTTAAGGGGTTGTGATGGGAACGAAGATGTGTATCAATATGGGGAGAAAATGGTCCGAAATGTAACTTTTAGAATTTGACTTTCTTCTTGATATCAAGTCATCACTTGACAAAAGAATTGGATAGAGATTGGAGGTTTGGACATGCGCGACTGAAGAAAATGGGGAGTTGAGGGATGTTTTTGATGAAATTGAAAGAAGAATGACTAACATGATGATCGACCTAAAGTTGATGGGGGTAAACTGAAATTAGTCTTTTTTTAATCAGTTCAGTCCCTGAATTTTTAGTTTTTATCAGTCATGTATAAATTTCGAAATTACCTTCAATGATTACGTCACAAGCTGAGTTGGCCCACTTTTACAGATTATGAACCCCTCAAAAGGGTATAATGGACATTTTCACATTCCACCCTAAAATTAAAAACATAAACGCTCTAGCAATAGTGCAATAGTGCAAAACCACGACTTCCTATTTCTCAAATGAAGGGTGAAAGGCTGAAAAGTGGGCCACTATGTTGGCTCCAACTCACCAGATGACATCACATTTCGAGTTAAATTCAAATTTTAGACTAAAGTGATGCATTTTGAAAGTTTAGAGACTGAACTGATTTTAGCCCTAAAGTTTAAGGGGGTAAATTGAATTTAATCCTTGTTAGATCATATATTCGAGACATTTGAGTCACTCCCGGTTGGTAAAATACACGGTATGGGACGTGTAGGCTCACCAATCTTTGATGTATAGGCTGATAGCCAGTAATTGAGGAAGACATTCATTATCATACATGCATTGAATTGTCGTTATATTTATAAAGTTTTGTTTAATATTTGATAACTTGTTTGTGCGACATAGTTAAGATTAACTTAAAAAAGTTTGGCCATACTGAACATAAGCTAACCCCTATATAATCTTGTTTAGGTGCATAGGTGGACACGTCTTACGAGAAGTTTAACTGTGCCGTTTAGTCAAGGAAGAAAATTTCGGTGATTACGGAAATTTCGACCCTCCAAAATATAGAAATTTCGACAGAAATTTCGGGGAAATATCGATTGCAGTAAAAAAATGAGAAAATTTACGGAAATTTGAAGAAAAACAAGGAAATTTTAAACCAAACTTTAAGAGATGTTTGTTCTCTATATTATGTACTATATTTGAAATGAAAACCTTGAATAAACATTGATCTATAGGGAGTTGTAGTAAGTTAAGGTGAAAATGATAGTGCTGAACCGTTAATAATTCTTAAAAGTTTACTTTAAATATCTTTTTTTTGAAAGGTAGATATATTAAAAATGAATTAAGAAGTGTAGGTAAAAAAGTTTTTTTTTTTATAGAAGTGTAGGTAAAAAAGTTAGTTGGGGATTAGACATTTACCTAATTTTTTACTTTTCAGATTCGGAAAAAAAAATCAATATATATTATAAATATACTAAAATAAACAAGTTAGATGGTTAGTAGGGTTGGTTAAAGTGTTAACCTTATACCAACCCAACCAAGGTTTGAATCCCTTGGCTGCAAAATTTTATTTTGCCATGCAAAGTGCAAACCAGTCAAAGGCTCAAAGCCAAAGTCAAAAGTTTCGGCTGGTCTACATTCACTACTAGAAGAAAAGCTTTAGCCGACGAAAATAAAAAAACCAGGCCGACGAATTATTTTTTTTTCGGCTAACGTGGACTTTAGCCGACGAAATTTTCTTTCGTCGGCTAATTTAAATTTTCGTCAGCGGACAAAATTAAAATTTCGTCGTCTGGATAATTTTTTTCGTCGGCTATAGTCTGTGAACTTTAGCCGACGAAATTTTTAAAAGTTTAGCCGACGAAAAATATAATTTCGTCGGCTAAAGTGCCTTATATTTGCAGATCTGGACAACAACTTATCTGGGAAAAAAAAAAACTATACGTAGAACCTTCAAACGCAAAAAAGTAGTAAAATAAGATATGACCAGAATGGTGAAATACGTCTACGGTTGAAAAATCACTGTATTCTGGTAAAGTCTCGGTGCCGATAGTTGCGGTCAATGCAATTTACCCTTATTATTCACTATGCTGCAGATTTGGCGTTTGGTGTCCGATTGACTATTGTGATACCTTTCCGGAAGCGTAACGGCCCTACGAGTCAAACTCATCGCTTTGCCATGACATATGGGCCTTTTTGGTTTCCGAGTCCGTTTAGGGCTTCAAAATGCAGTTTTCTTATTTCCGATTAGAGTTGACCGTTTCAATCGAGCCCTTAACGTTGTCGAATCCAGTTGAATTTTTTACCATAGACATCTTTCGTCATAATGATCATATCTGACGGTCGTAATTTTGGTTTGTAAATTTTAGTCATCGGAATCACAACGTGTCTACTATTTACCGTTATTATTCCCTATGAGGAGCCCTATCGTCGGAAGGTAAATGTCTCAAAAATTTTATATGGGCAATTGCGTCTCATCTACGTGAGAGTTTTTCGTGTGGAAGGTTTGACCAAACTACGTAATATAGAGGGAGATATGAGCGTTTTCGTGTGATAAGTGACGATGGATTAGGGTTGACTGTTTCGATCGAGCCCTTAACGTTGTCGGATCCAGTTAAATTTTTTACCATAGACATCTTTCGTCATAATGATCATATTTGATGGTCGAATTTTGGTTTGTGAATTTTAGTCATCGGAATCATAACATGTCTACTAATGTTGTATAACTTGTTTAGTAGGTTATACAACTTTGTGAACCAACTCTACATAGGAAGAAGAATTATCAAAAATCTCATGAAATAAGATGTGTTCAGAATGGTGAAATACGGCTATGGTTCAAAAATCATGTAAATCGGGTAACGTCTCGGTGCCAATAGTAGCGGTCAACCCTGTTTACAGTTATTATTCCCTATAGGGAGCCCTATCGTCAGAAGGTAAATGTCTCAAAATTTTTATATAGGCGGTTGCGTCTCATCTACATGAAAGTTTTTCGTGTGAAAGGTTTAACCAAACTACGTAATATAGAGGGAGATATGAGCGTTTTCGTAAATTTATAGGCTTTAGCCGACGAGATATTAAAAAAGTCGTCGGCTAAGGTCAAAAAAATTTTGACAGTAAACCAAATTTGGAGGAAAATTTTCAAAGGACTTTAGCCGTCGAAAATATATGAAAAGTCGTCTGCTAAAGTCGAAAAATTTTCAAAATTTTCAAAATTTTCAACCAAAATTTTTTGGCGGTCAACCAAATTTTCAAAAGAGTTTAGCCAACGAAAATAAAGAATTTCGTCGGGTAAAGTTCTTTATATAGGAGTTTTACCGGAGGTGGATGGTAAGAAGTCAGAAAATCAGAAAAATGCCGGATTTTCTTCTCGGCCTAGCTCCGCCGTCAAGCCACTGGAGACCGCCACACTTGTCCCAAAAGCTTCGCCGTCGTCTCTACTTCATTGTTGGACAGGTGGTGCATCGAGTGGCGCCGCCGTGAGGGATAAATCGAGGTCGATCCCTAAACCCTAATTCGGCGTCGATCGAATTTCTCCTTTCTCAGGTCACCATTTGGTGAGTTCTATATATGGATAAGTTGAGTTTGATTAGTACTACATTCCCCTAGAATTTGGTAGCTCGATTCGGTGTGTGTGAGGAGAATCGAATATTTGAAGTTTTTAGGGTTTAAAATTGGGGATTTTTATATTTTGATTCAATTGACATGTTTAGGCTTAGAATTGGGCTTCGACTTCTTCTAGAAAGTTGTTCGAAATGTTGGGATGAAGATTCTGTCAAATTTTAGTGGTGATTGGAGGTGGCCGAAAGTTTCCGCAGTTTTTTTTTCAAAAACCAGCAACTTTAGCCGACGATATTTAAATACTTAAATACTTTAGCCGACTATATTCGTCGGCTATAGTATTTTTTAATTTTTTTTATAAGGTTTAGCCGACGAAACAGACTATATTTCGTCGGCTATAGTTATTTTTTTAATTTTTTTTAAGGTTTAGCCGACGAATATCTTAATTGTTTCGTCAGCTGAAGTCTGGGAAAAAAACCGACGACATGTTTTTCGTCGGCTAAACTGTGGGACTATAGCCGACGACGTCTTCTTTTTTCGTCGGCTAAAGCCATCACCGACGATCTTTTCCCAACGAAATCTTAGCCGACGAATTAAGCTAACAGGCCGACGAAACTTTTTCGTCGGCTAAAGTGTTTGTCCTGGTAGTGGTTGCATGGAATCGGAAGCGGAAGCGGTTTTTTCAAAATTCTTCTGGAAGCGGAAGCATTTTGGAAACGTCGAAATAAAATATATTATTTATTATTATATTATACTCTTTAATTTTTTTTGTATATGAATGGATTAATTACTCATAATAATAATAACAGGTAATGGTTAAACATGACAATTGTTCGTTTTTAACCCACATCCAAATGGATCCAAAGCAATAAAAAATATTTCAAGTCAAATCCTTGAATATATCATGTTTTGAACGGCATAAATCCTGTAACCAACTGTGAACCAACTGTGAAGTCTATCCCATTCCCAGCGAACAACAAAACCACTTAAACAACCCCAATATATTCAATCAAAATACTGTGAAATGAAACTCACAGCCAAAGCATCGGTTCCACCCAAATAGGTACTGCCCAGCTAACCCAACCCCTTGATCTGCACCACCCAAGAGCGACGGTGGCGGCGACGAGATTGGAGACCAACGACGGCGAGAGGGAAGACGACAGCGAACACAACCATGAGAGCCATCATAGAAGCTTTTGATGGGGCCATTGTGTTTACAGATTTTGAGATTTGTGATTTGGTTTTTGATTTGCAGAGCTTGTGTTTCCTATAGGTCGGAAGCTCGCGCTTCCAGATTGGAAGCTCACGCTTCCCGCACGCTCCCAATTCTATTTTTTCCGGAAGCGCGCTTCCATGAAGCTTCCGCTTCGCTTCCTGTTCCGAAGCGCGAAGCGTAGGACTGCCGGCGCTTCCGTGCTACGTAGATTTTAACAGTTTCGGCCGAGTTTCGAAAATATCGATATTTTCAAAAAATATATCGCGAAATATCGATTTTTTGGCCCAAAAATTTTGGGGTGAGAAAAAAATTTCATTACGTGAAAAAAAACGATATTTTCGACAAAATATCGCCGAAAATATTGATTTTTTCTTCCTTGCATTTAGTTGATGTATACAAGAGTCAGCCAAGTTTACGGAAGATTAGAAGTGAGATAGATCACAAGGGCTCATCTTTTTGTCTTTATATTTGTTTTATTATTTGTAAACGTTTTATTTTCTTTATTTCTGGAAAAATATTTGAATTTGTTTTATTTTCTTTTACTTTTCCCGCTCACACCTCGGGTTCAGTGTTAGATGTTTGGAAACCACCGACACCGGGTCCGGAGTGTGACATTAATGCTGGTTTTATTTTATACCAACATCCTAATCTGCCTAATGCCGGTGTACGTCTCATGTCAAAAGGCTGCTAAACTGATGCGACATGTCGATCCAGAGACTTCTAAGCTAGCTTAGTACTTATGAGCCGAATGATTGCAACGGCATGATGAGGAACCTTACTCCAAACCCTAATGTGACCTCAGACGTTGAGTTTAAGGCAAATTGGGAGCCCTAGTTAGTAGTTACCCTACTCAAAGCTATTCTCATGTTTCAGTAAGATGAGTTGCTTCTCATCACGTCCAGCTGAACCATAGTGCAGTTGATAGTGAACAGTTAGTCATTTAGAGAACAACAACTATACAAACTAGCTAAGTTTGACAACCTTTAGAGCATCTTTAGCAATGCTAGTCATTTTTGAGTTAAATTTTAGTCAAATTAACTAAAATGTCATTTTAGCTAGCCACTTTAGAAACGCAGCTGCATCAATGTTCTCTATATTAGCTAACATTACATCAACATTATTCTTCAAATAAAGATTAAATAGTTTAAATATATTTATATATCACGTAAAATATCTTATAAGGAATGTATTAAATTATAGCTAGCCTCATCTGAGTCATCTCGCTCTCTATATTTAGCTAGCGAGATAGCTAAAAATCATAATAGTTAAACTTTGGCTAGTCTGCTGGAGCTCCGAAAATATCAGAAAAAGCTAAACACGCTTTCTAAAATAACTAAAAGTTAAAATAGACAGTTAAAATTGCTGTTATTTTGCTTTTGACTGTAACTTGTTATGGAAATAGGATTGGAACGTGTGTGGTAGTTAATTAAGTGTCATATTCCCAGTCGCGCAAAGGTCGTCGGGAAAGTCCATGGTGAACTATTCTTTATCGCCAAAAGCAACCATTGCGACGATTAATGTTCGTCGATTAAAGCCTTGAAATTGTATGAAGATTCCTGTGGTGCCTACAAAAAAAACATTTCGATAATCTTCCATATGCGACGTCCCGACCATAATGGCTCACAAGCACTTTCATTATCTGGATTAATTCAAGCTTATCCAGTCCAGAAGTACACTCTCATATTTGGTAGGATATCTGTAATAGAATGCGCAAATAGGAAACAAATTTATCCTGTTTTACAATTCAGCTTATTAGTGTCTTCCTTATTTGTCTTTATATAATTACTTGCTTACAAAAAAGCAAAAAGAAAATAAAATTACTTAGTGGATGGGTCAAGCACTCAAGCTATTACATCAAGTGCACGTTTGGTACCCGGTACTGGATTAGACCTCCTTAATTCTTAAGACTGTCCTGCACTAGTGTGAACTGTCTTAAATTGTACTAATACTAGGCCACGTTTGGTGTTGCATGGGATTAGGAAAAAAAGTTCTAAATTAGAGATGTCTCATGTTTGGTGATGCATTGGACTAGACTACTCTAAACATAACAATCTTAGTCTAACAATCTAAACAATCTTGGTTATCTAACAATAACAATCTAACATCTAACAATCTTGGTCATTGAAATTTTGACAAGGATTGTACAAACAGACATATTCTCTAAATGCCACAGTTCCAACAGCAAGATCAACAACAGATTTCTTCCATCCATATCTAAAAGTAAAAAAATTGAATCAACCAACAATTCCCCACAAACAAATAAGTGTATGAATAGACTTGCATGCCTTAGTTAACATTGATATCAGTAACATTTAGTCAGAATCAACATATTAAGAACCAAACAATTAGTATTAATTCCAATGTTTGTTTTGATAAACAAGCATCAGACAGATAACAATTCACCACAATCAAACTGAATCAACATTAAACTGATCAATTAATTATCAAAGAGAGAAAGGAAGAAATAGATGGACATACCTGTTGACGAATCCGGGAAGAAGATGGCGGCGAGCTTGGCCTTGGAGGTGTCGACAGCGCGGGTCAGAGGAGGTTGAGGACGGACCGGGTCTGGGAGACGAGGGTGCGGATCAGAGAGGAAGTTGAGGATGGGAGCGGATGCGGGTCTGGGAGCCGAGGGCGTGGACGGGAGGGGTTGCGGGTCTGGGAGCCAAGGGCGAGGGTCAGAGAGGAGGTTGAGGACGAGAGAGGGCGTGGGTCTGGGAGCCGAGGGCGGGGGTGGAGGAGGTTGAGGACGGGAGAGGGCGGGGGTCTGGGAGCCGAGGGCGAGGGTGGAGGAGGTTGAGGACGGGAGAGGGCGCGGGTCTGGGAGCGGAGGGGGCGGAGCAGATGCAGATCTGGGAGATGAAGGTGGAGGAGTTGTGGAGGAGGCGTAGAGAGGTTAGTGAGATTAGTGAGGTCTTATCTAAGGTAGGATTTTCGGAATACCCACGATAACACCGGTTAAGGAGGAGAAATCAGAAAACCGGTCCTAGTTAAGCCCATTAATGTTAGTACCGAGAGAGACCAAACGTGGGATTAGCTTTGTTTCACTCCTTATTTAAGATTGGCTTAGGTAGTACCGGGTACCAAACATACCCTTACTAATCTTGTTTATCCAAGACAAATGTTGGGTCAGACAACAAAGGACTACTAGTCAGATATGTAATTGTTTTTGGGTGAAATAGTTATATATTTTGGATCAACATATATAGAGAAAATCTGGCTTGTGCGACCAACCCCACAGAAGCTAACACATGTCACTTTTTTCTCCACGTCAACGTTGCTGAAAACACAACAAAAGCTCTGGTTCGTTTCCGACTACACTTTTCGCCGCTTCGCCAAGAACCGCCTATTGCACCAAGCAGAACAATCTCTACACCCTTGAAACCCTCCTCCATCACGTCAACCAACACCACCACCTCAAGCTCACTCATGAACGCCTGCACATAGGGATCCACTACATCACATTCTCCAATCACAAATCCCTCCGGTCGTGTTTGGATTACCTGGATTACCCCACTGGCAAGAACGCAAGATCCCCAACTCTCACCCATCTAACTCGTCCTCCCTTAAAACCCTAAATTTCCCGATCTTCCCCTCGATAACTCCCCCTTCTCCAAACACATCTGAACAACAATGGCTTCTGTGTGGAGAAGGAAATTAAAGGTTAGGAAGATGCTGACGTGGAGAAAAAGTCTCATGTGTCAGCTTATGTGTGGCTGGTCACACAAGTCATCTGGTGCGGCTGTTGCATGCCAAATTTTCTCACATATATAACTTGGGTCAGAGAAAATAACAATTTGAGTACAAGTACTTACATGGAAACATATTTTTTCGGTTAATTTATAGTTTTTGAGCTCATCATAAGTTCACGGGAAAAAGATGTGACCGTTGTAATTAAAAATACTGAAGAATTAACGCGCGAAATGTTTAAAACCATAAAAGTTAGAGTTAATTGATTAGTGTAATTTCTAATACTCTTTGTTATGATACAACTGTTGCACCAGAGGAAGACTAGAAAAGCAAAATCCAAGACCAAAAATATAAATGGGAAGGTTTTGTGATTTAATTCATCTGCAGACAAAGGAATGGAGCATACATGTCACTGAAGTTGATGACATGGCAACGAGTAATTGGTGAATTGCAGCTAGTGATTAGTTCATCAAGGCTTGTTGTACTGCAGGTGTCCTTCATTCAGTCGGGCACGCTGTACTGAGAGGCTACCACCCTCTTTCTGAGGAGCCCTAGCTAGAATAAATACATGTCATTTACCTCTATCTTTCTCCCCCGCAGAAATATTATTGTCTGAAATCAACTAGCTCGATCAGTGCCTCCCTCCTTTGCTCTCTCATAATTTAGGGTACGTAACTAAGAATTGATCGAACATCTGGTTTTGGGCAGCTAGCCCTTCTTCAATTCCAATATTTGTCCCCAATTATCCTGATCTAATCGATTCTAGTGTTGTTTTCTTAAGGTTTCCAGAGATCTTAGCTGAAAATGAATCAATACCCTGATGGACGATTTTTCCTCAACTATAGAGGTACGTGATGTCTTGTAATATATATGGTGAATGGATGATTTGATTTATCGGATATAAAATGGTTTAAGGTCACATATGAGTGGTTCAAGTCTTTTGGTGCCCCAATTAATCCCATTGTTCTAGATCTCCTTGTTGATGATTGAATCATTGAATCAACTCAATCAAGGCTTGGATCTATTGTCTTCCTATATTAATTTTTAAGGGAAAAGGGTTTGAATCATTTCATGAAAGTAAAATGAATCAGAAATTGATAGGAATTGTGAACCGAATGGATAATCTAATTTGGGGAAACGATCTAGATTAGAAGGAGATAACTAATGCTAGGAAAAATTTTGTGTACCATGAGGTGCAAATTTCGCCAACCTCAGTTTTTCCCACTTCAAAATTACAAATTTGTGTTTTCCAAAAATTATCTTGTTTAACAGATCTAGTGTTGATTCTCAATAAAAATAAATAAAAAAACAGATCTAGTGTTGATCTAGTTCAATTTCATCACAATGATGAGAACATTGATCGATCTCCTTCATAATTTTACATTTTGGTTCAATCAAAAAAAAATATTGTTAATTAATTTGTGGTGAGTAATTGTAAACATGATCTAAACAGTTCTGTTAATCATATGCAGAAGTGCTTTAGATCTACCCGGTTAACTACATAATACGAAATACGAAGTTAATCATCTATAGACTAACTAATCTCCACTCTCTCGGTACTTAGACAACCCCGTTGTCATAAATATGTGTCTTGAATATATTCAAAAAAAAAAATGTGTCTTGATAATGATTACGTATGCGGCACAAAAGTGTACAATTTTAGATAACGTTCCACAAATTTAGTGAAAAGTGACTAATTAATTATCCAAAATGACATTTTATACGAGTTATATCTATGGCTAGCATGTACACCTCTTTGCTTGTACTTGATGAACGTTCATGACATTTTATTTGAAAGGGAATATATGTAGGTCTCCCACTGTATAGCTACGTACGTTAATGAATTCATCAATCTTGATTTTCATGCATAATCATCTCTATAATTTTGATTCAATGCAGCTGATACCGAATCGGTGGACAGTAGCAACGAAGCTCTGCCTGACGAGGTTCCTCCTCAGCTGGCGGATACGCCGGGGCCTTTCCTCAAGTATCTGGCCTTGGAACCACCACGTCCACCAGTTGCTACTGCAGTAGCTTCACCTGAAACCAGTACCGGAAGACGCTCGGAAAAGAAGAAGAAGCCGAGCAGTAAGAGCAGTCCCAAAGTTTCTGCTCTTACACCGAAGAGGAAACCAGCGCCTGAGCCGAAGACTTGGATTCCGCTGTGTGTGAGAGAGAGCAAATGGGACGCGTACTACTACGCTAATGATACGAAAAAATTTCATCTGAAATAATAAGACTCTCTTTAGTGCTTTCGTCATGTTAATGGTAAATAAGTTGGTACCCGTTTGGCTTTGTTCAAGTACTCTTTTCATTCTCATTTCTCATCAGGTTAATAAAATGACTAGAGTTTGTTATGGCATATATATCTCTTTGTAGAGAGGCCTCAGCGTATTGCGTATCGGTTTGGCAGTTTAACATTTTTGCATGTTGCCTTGAATTAGTGAGTAAATTTACTGAAGTAATTTCCTCGATTTTTCGTGGTTTAACAAAAAAAAAGTATAACAAAATCAAGATGCATGGTTTACAAGTAAAAGGAAGAAAATTCCAGGTTTCCTCCATGTTAATCGAGTTGGTCATGTATATATATGCAAATGATGACAAACAATATGGGAACAACAATATATAACGACCAACAAAGCAACGATCGAGTCTGATTGTTAAATCCTTTAATCAGTTAATGTATGATGAAGTTAACTAAGCTGAGCAAGTTTTATCAAAGAATTATTACGTGACTTATGTCATTGAATCAATAAGTATACTAAACAAGTTAATTCAAAAACAAAAAACAAGATAAAAACTAAAAAGAGGGACATGGTGAGCTTGTGCATGTTCACCTCTACAAATTTGGAATGGTTATACAAAGTAATTTAGACCTAATTATCGAGCAAATCAATTGAATTGCCACCTTAGAAAACAGAAATGCATATATAGCACCGACGAAACGTCAGCTAGAGATTCTTCCACATCCAAATTTTGATCCTACCTGAGTTCATTTCTTATAACTTTCAACACCCGTCTTAAGATAATAACTGGCAATAAATAAGAAAATCTTATCTTAAATTTCAGACTGCATGAAAGGCATAAATTGCAATCTGGTCTTTGTTTTCGTATTTGGAATGATATCTGTGCTTTTGCCACAGCATCTACTCTGAATAAATTAAAGCAAAGGGGCTTTGATAGGTAACAAATATTCGTGCATTAATCAACCAATTCATTTTTTTTTTTTTCCAAAGGTGTAACTAGCAAATGAGTCAGTAAATGTAAGAAACTGGTCTTTTAAACTTGCCTAATGCACGGGCTCACATTTCTCCGGTTATAAAAAATCCACTACCCACTTTTATCTCCTTAATTATCTCTTTATTTTATTTTTATTTTTTATTTTGCTATTTACCATATTAACCCTTGTTTTTAATAATTTGATTCAACTTGAAACAACGACTACATTGGCTCCAGCAGCCGAACATCGTCGTCAAGCAACTCTGTAGTGGCGTCAAGCAACCCTGCAGTGTCGTCAAGCAACCCCGCAGCGCAGTCAAGCATCCCTGCAGCGTCGTAACCTTCCCTGCAACGCCGCCATGCATCCCTGCAGCGTCGTCGTCCTCAACCTTCACCATTGGCTTGTCTAGTCACCATGCCAGCTCAATCCCGGCACAACCACTGTTAAGCCGTCCTAACTTGAAGGTAGAGACCCTCACCGGACTACAAACCACCACCGCAAAGGCATTAGATAGGAACGGACCCGCATCCCGAAATAGCAATGTCCCTCCGGTAACCATCAGACTAGAAACCTCTCTTCCATACACAACACCAGATGTGTTGCCGCACAACACCAGATGTGTTGCCGCACATCACAGAGGCAGAGAAACCATCGATCTCAACGAGACCGAGAAGGAACAGAAGAAAATAATCAGACCAAGATCCAATTAGAGCATGAAGAAGCCAACGGAGGAAAACCCCGCCATATCCATCATCAAGATCACCCGAAAGAGAGGAAGACGCTCTAATTCCGACAACAAATTTAGAGCCGCCACCGCCGCTAGGGAACCCTAGCAGAGAGACTCTTGTCATAACTTAAGACTAAGCAAAACAAACGTTAGATCATCTATCCGAATCTTATTGTTGTTGTTTGGTTTTAATTTGTGTTCACCCCCATTTTTCCAATCCGCAATTTTAATTCCTTCGTAATAGTTTACAAGATTCATCACCCATAGGAACATGGAACGAATAAGATAGTAATATGTGTACTGAGAAGTAGAGGGATTTTTCCATACGAAACTTCAAAAAAATTCCTTTGTTTTTTGGGATTGTTTTGGCCACACCAGTAAGTCTGGGTATGCAAAGTCTCTTTTAGTCGTTGCAGGCGTACCACCGTGCGAACGCGAAATGTAGTGGTTGTAGTAGCGGGGTGCGCTTAGCCTTTTGCTTCTAATCAAGCGACTAAGGATGGAGGGAGCACCAACTCCACCACAGGGTTCTTCAGATTCGTCTTACGTATTGGGCAAGGACTTACAATTGTCGCCTGAGCGTCACAATATCAATACTCGACATGAGGTCGAGCAGAGCATCAATTGGAAAGGAAAGGAAAAAAGACAAAACTCCGGGGAGCGTACAAGGAAAGTAAAGAGACAAAGCTTCGGGGAGTTTGAAAGGAAAATGTTTGCTAAGGCGTGAGGCTTTAGCATCTAGGTTCAACTAGGTCGATAGCTGTATTGTATTTTTGTTGAGTTGTTGAGTGTGTGTAGAGCAGATCCTCGAACTCTATTATATAGAGTTATTTTAATGCCACATGTATTGGCCCAAAGTATATCAAAGACTTGTGGAAGTCTTCAACATTAATATTGTATCGTAGGCAGTTAGACTCATTTGCCTCTTGATATAACTTTGTTAGCTAGGTAGCGAGATAGTGTTTGAATATCTCGTGGAGACCTAAAGGCCTTCTAAGCTTATCCTGCTGGATTTGCATACGTATCATGTATACATATTAAGGAATAGAATCAACCCCTTCTCATGCAAGCAACATGTGCACGTGTAGTCCCTCAAGCCAAGCATGGATAATTGTTTCCTTCTCCAATTGAGATACTATAGCCGGAGTCTGCATCTTTTCTTCTTTTACGCGAACTACTAGTCTTCGCATGCAAGCAATCTCCTCGCCTGTAAACTCCTCTTCGCATGCAACTACATTGTCTAGCTCGCATGACTTTGTTGGTGGGTCATCACTTGTAAACCCACTATTTCGGGCTTGTCGGTGCGGACCATGAATTTAACTAATATTCACATAGACAATTACTGTCCAATAAAATATTAATTTGAGTGTAAACATTGCCCCCCAACCTCGAAGTCATGAATGTCAAGAATGATTGAAGAGGTTTATGTACATGTTGCTCCAAAGCCACTTGGCTCGGGTCATACACAAAATGAGTGTGAGTAAACAAGCCTCTGAATAGGCTTTAAAACTCAAGCACCCAGCAACAAAGCATTGTAGAGAAGCTGTTGTACGATTCGCCCAATACCATATTAAATTGATGATCATGAACTTAACATAGCTAGGTACCTTGGACTTGAACTTAACATGCACTTCTCTTGCTCTACTTAGAATACATGGTACATTGCACATACCTCGAGTGCATGTATCCCGAATGAATGTGTCTTGAACAGATGTACCTTGAGTGGATATATTTGAAAAATAAAGAACCGTCTGACCTCGAAGGGACCCCGAATGGATGTACCTCGAAGGGATGTACCTTGAGTAGACGTTCGCTTTGAATGGATTCAAAATTGACCTTCGCTTGAGCTCTTGGCGATGGCGAACTATCTTTTTGATATTCAAATCATGGAGTGACATTGGCCATGTACTTCGCTGCCCCCCCCCCCCAAATGCGAATCAATGAGAGTCAAACAAAAGGACCATGTCGGCGAACGGCCGCATAATCTTGAATTTTTTAGAGACCATAGGTGTTGGCCTAAATAATGACCAAGCGTTTGAAGAAAGTCTAAAGTTTTAGATATTTGGAACACATCTCTATCCCATATGTGCCCCCTAGTTTTGATGTTTGTTCGTCGATATTTGGGAAGAATGAAGGACATCAAAACTTTAGTATGCCTCGCAGTGAAGGAGTGAGACGTTGTTGTAGTACCGTGCATCATTGAAATTGGCAGACACCAAAAAATGTCGTGGATCAGCCTTGAGTAGATTCCGGTATATGAATAAAGGTACAAAAAACTTCTATCGATGTCCCCTAATAAAGGAAAGCATGTTGCTAGGTCATGAAAACACATTAAAAAAGCACATTGCAAATTCGCGTGTATCCTAACTTGTCTGCATTCAAACTGCCATAACTCTCTCCAGGAATGTCGGAATGACGAACCGTAAAATCCTCTGGAAAATAGACATCCAAGGCTTTCTGTTGATATAAGACTCGCCTGTTGGTTCTTTCTGGATCATTCCAGGCTAGCCCGCGAAGTTGACTGTCCAGTTGTGCCTGTTGCAATTTTTCAGCATTGTAACCTGGACTGAAATTCCCCTTCGCTGGCAGTAACTCTAAGGCAATGTGGAATGCCTGTTGTCTTCAAGCCTCAGGGATAGCCTTCTAAGTAAAGTTCAAGCCTTTTGTAGGTAAAAACGTTATCTTGCATTTCAGCAAAACGAAGAATCTCTTTTTGTGTTTTTTACTATTTGATTATTTTTTTTATTTTCTTTTTTCAATGCGAGAAAGAAAGAAAATGGAAAGAAAACGGAAGTAAAACTGAAGTAAAAGCTAGGAGCGAAGTAAAGAATGGATCATAGTATGATTAGTTACCCTTCGTAAGGCCATGGGGAAGGCCACCAATGCTTCACTCCAAGCCTCAACGCCGATATGTTCCCGGCATGAGACTCTTGTTGTCGAGAACTTCCAAGTGTTGAGCATAGATGTTTTGCGTCAACAACTTGAAAATTTGAAGAAAGTAGCTCGTAGGGACTGCCCTGTTGCCCCCCAAGCATCTTTGTCATTTGGCAAAACATGATCTTCGATTGCATCCTTATGGGCAAAATGGTGTAAAGATTTGTCTTGTCACCAACCATCATGTCATAATGCATGGTCTTATCAGGTATAGCCACGCATTGATTATGGAAGAGGACCACTTGCTGATCTCTATTTACCATATCAAGAGCTTCACTGGGATTGAACTCTTGTGGAATATGATTATGATCAGACAAACGCACCAACATATATTCTTCATCATATTCATCATAAATTGGCTCTGTGTCAAAATCACATGCAGAATCATCAAAGGACGGTAGCTCGACCTTCCTTGCAACCATAGGCATGCATGGGACATGTACGTACTTCGCACATAAACCAAAGTCACCTCTTGGCTTCTGAACTTGCATGTAAAAATTCCAATAGCATTGGATAAAGAAGCCACGTATTGGCTTTGCAAGAACACATGTTGGTTGATAATTAAGTTGGCCACTATTTTGGCCATACTTGAAAGAACGTCCAGAAGCTAATTGACATAGTAGGCTTTCACCTATTCCTTCACCAAGACGTCCAACAACTTCATGAATTTGCTTCTCCAGGTTAATTAAAGAATGAAGGCGAGCTACACCTTGCCCCCTATGCATTTGACATGTGTCCACATATATGTCTCGCATAGGAAAATTGGCTCCTTGGTCACCTTTCATGTTAAATTGTGGTTCGCCATCAGTGTTCGAATCGATATCTTCTTCTAAGATGGATTGTTTTGTCCTATCTTCAAGCTCTTTTTCCTGAGGAACACCGTTCGTCTTTGAGATAGGATGATTTTCCATAATCTCAACAACCTTGACCTCAGGTTCTTCGTCATTGATTGACAAAATAATTTCTTCTTTGGAGGTAGGTTCGTCCAAAGGAAAATCTTCGCCATTAGATTGGTTGCTAGGCAGTTCAATCTTTTTGGCAAGGACATGCTTGTCAACTATAGGCTTTACATATTGGCGTTGGAAAGTCTTTTCGTTGTGTCGCTTTACGAGGAGCAACACTTGTTTCATTCTTATTTTTGCCAATCGGTCTTTAAAGGCAGCCTGACGTCGTTGAAACTCTTCCTCGTAGGCCTTCCATTTAGCCTTTCTGTGTTCTTCAGCAGCCTTCAATTTTTCCATGGACTCGGTCTCCAGTATGGCCTCCTCTTTTTTCCTGGCAGCCATTCGCTCAGCATGTTGTTTGGCATGAGCGGCCATTTCCTCGACGTATGCCTTGTTGTTGGCAGCTCTCCGTTCGGCATATTTTATGTTGATGGCTTCCCATTCCTCACGCGAATTGCGCCAATCCATTATCGCATTTTTGTTTCCGATCTTTGATTCCAATGAAGGTGACGTCAGAGACTACCCTGGTCCCACCGGGCATGCCAATGTTTTGGCCACACCAGTAAGTCTGGGTATGCAAAGTCTCTTTTAGTCGTTGCGAGCGTGCCACCGTGCGAACGCGGAATGTAGTGGTTGTAGTAACGGGGTGCGCTTAAACTTTTGCTTCTAATCAAGCGACTAAGGATGGAGAGAGCACCAACTCCACCGCAGGGTTCTTCATATTCGCCTTGCGTATTGGGCAAGGACTTATAGTAGTTTGTTTAAGCGTCACAATATCGATACTCGACGTGAGGTCGAGCAGAGCATCAATTGGAAAGGAAAGGAAAAAGACAAAACTCCGAGGAGCGTACAAGGAAATTAAAGAGACAAAGCTCTGAGGAGCTTGAAAGGAAAAGGTTTGCTAAGACGTGAGGCTTTAGCGTCTAGATTCGACTAGGTCGATAGTTCTATTGTATTTTTGTTGAGTTGTTGAGTTGTTAAGTATGTGTAGAGCGGATCCTCGAACTCTTTTATATAGAGTTATTTTAAGGCCACAGGTATTGGCCCAATTGGCCCAAAGTATATCAAAGACTTGTGGAAGTCTTCAACGTTAATATTGTATCGTAGGCAGTTAGCCTCATTTGCCTCTTGATATAACTCTGCTAGCTAGGTAGTGAGATAGTGTTTGAATACCTCGTGGAGACCTAAAGTGTCAAGACTCACCCGAAATTTCATTTTGAAACCCGAAGTAAATCATGCGGGGTCCATCTCCAAGGAAAATTTACTGAAAATTCGGTATAATCTCCTTTGAAAATAGACAACCCTAACCTGAAAATACTTGCAAACACTTCTAAAAATCCAACTCCAACCTTATACTCCTAGAGCCTTCGTGCTCTCTGAATTCACGACACCTCCCAAATTATTCACTAATCTAAATAATTAATCTCACAACCAATATTCATAGGTTCAGAGCAACTCTAATAGTGAAGAGGAGAAATAAAAATATATTAATGAGCGAAAGCTACATTATTGACTATGCCTCGTCTCTATGTACGTCTGACCTCAACTATGCTGACTTACAAACTGGGCATTTAAAACCGAAGGGCCCAGGGGATAAGCATTTGAAAACGTTAGAGTGAGTGGACAAAAAGTAAGGTTATGAGTATCAAATAATTAAATAAAACTTTCTGCTTTCCCAATTTAATTTCTGAAGAAAAACGGATGCATGCCTCAAGCGTTAAAACTTTTAACTCAACAACTGGCAATTACTGATAATACGTGACTAGCCCCATTAGTCTCCAAAACTTTATAAAATATCGAGCCTCTCAAGCTCTAATAAAATAAGTATGTATTTACACACGTCCATACTCCCTATATAAATTTTATAGATTTAAAGAAATTTATATAGGGCTACTACGCTCGTGTCTAACGCTCACGTCACACCATAATGCAGTTATTCACTACGCTATTAAGGTGGACAAACGGGTGTATATATACGTGCACATACCCCTTATATGAATTAAAACACTCATATATGGTTACTACGATTGCGTCTCACGCTCACGTCACACCATAATGGCGACTAATTGCTACACCATTAAGGCGGAAAGACACGTATGGCTAGCTAACATTTATATACATACTCTCCTCATAAATCTACACATATATATATATATAACCACCGAAAAATCCCATTTTCGGTAACTCTCCAAAATAAAGAAAAATTGCCCAATTAAAAAAACATCACATGCTCCAATAAAAAGCAACTGTTCAACAATAACCCAACGCATGCATATTATTTAAAACAAAAGTTCACTCACAGTATTAGGCTTAAACTTCCCAATATAATAACCGGAATCGATGCCCTCAAACAAAACCTTAACCTTCACGGATTCTACGCGACTTGTCAGAAATACTCACAAGATTCCGGCGACTTGCCGAAAATTAGCCATTACCTCCCCGTAGGCTCCAATTCTTCAATCGATCTCAAAGCTCTAGCCTAGCAGCTCCCCTGATCGAAACTCAACCTGCAGAAACCTCCAAACACTAATGCTGCCTCGGTCGCCAACTCCACCAAATCAACACCACATCACCTTAGTTCCTCTCAACCCAAATGCATCCGACCTCTACCTCAATCCGAATCGACCTGCAATTCCTCCAAGGTCCATCTTGGCATCACACAAAGCATAGAGGACCCATCAAAACTCGAAGCACTCATCGGAAACCATCGAACGCAGATCGCCGGAGCATCGGCGTCCAATGAACTCGCTGGAAAACGTTGGAAATCGGTGAACACAGTCGAGCTACCCTTCGATCGATCTCCTCCGAAATCGGGTTGCATGTAAGTGTACGTGATCTATGGACTGGGTTTTGTAGAGGATGAAGAGAGGAGTGATTTGGTGGTGGTTTCACGGCATGCAGCAGCCAAGATCGACGACGCCACGCCGGAGATGGAGGAGGCAGCCGGAGAGGGAGAGAGAGAAGTCTGGGCTCGGGTCAAACCGAGTGCATGTGGGCTTTTCCTAAAGTCAACCCATCTCATTTCCCTTTATACCCGAACCAACAGCAAATATCAAAACTCTAATTGATCAGACGGCCCCGATTAAAAGTTATATTCTAATTCCAGAAAATTAATTCTAATATCAAACCTTCGATAAATCGTAGAAAATACCTCGAAACTTCAAAAAATAAATCTGAAGACACCGGTGAACTCGTGTCGACACAAACTACGACATCGAGACCTTAACAAAGGAATTTGACATTTCAAGAAAAACTCGAAAATAAATTTAAACGCTAACTTACTAAGTTACCGAGCACAGTTAAATTCTTCAGTAACTTGTAGAATATCCAGTAAATAAATAAAATTGGGTACGGAGCGTTACATAAAGACGTTCTAAGCTTATCTTGCTGAATGTGCATACGTATCATGTATACATGATTAAGGAATAGAATCAACCCCTTCTCATACAAGCAACACGTGCACGTGTAGTCCCTCAAGCCAAGCATGGATAATTGTTTCCTTCTCTAATTGAGATACTATAGGCGGAGTCCGCATCTTTTCTTCTTTTACGCGAACTACTAGTCTTCGCATGCAAGCAATCTCCTCGCCTATAAACTCCTCTTTGCATGCAACTGCATTGTCTAGCTCGAATGACTTTGTTGGTGGGCCATCACTTGTAAACCCACTATTTTGGGCTCGCCGGTGCGGACTATGAATTTAACTAATATTCACATAGACAATTATTGTCCAGTAAAATATTAATTTGGGTGTAAACAGGGATTTTTCATCTATATATGTTTTTTCACTTCTATATATGTTCTTTTATTTTGTACTTTTGTTCAGAGATGAAATTCAAGTGAATTGTAACAAATCTGCTGGTGTTGGTAACTGAGGATATCGAGTTATCTGTCAATTTTATGTATGTTAGTTTGAACTTTGATGCAATCAATGATATGATTGTATGTAGATGCGAGGCAAACAATTAAACTATTAATTATTAATTAGACTCGTATCATTGCATTGGTTTTTGATTATTTAAACGAGACGTACTTAATTGAGACCTGAATGATACGCAAATGACCGTTATTTCTTTTCCCGCGTCTTTGTTAAGTTTCTTTTCTAATTAACATCCTATATATAGTTACGTGTCAAGTATCTTTCATACACCTAATTGTGAATTGTGAGCAGCTTGGCTGAGGATTAAGAAGCATAGTTCAGCACCAATGTTCTTATATATACCTACCTAGAGTATATTATTATACCAAATTTAATATTGATTTCACACATATTATATTAATCTGATCGATATCTTCTGTGATTCAAGCAGATATCGAAGAAGAGCTCGAACAATCTGGTGGGATTGAAAGTCCAGTTCAGCCGGATGTAAGTCGATCGAGATCATCAGCTTCTTTTTCTTTCCTTCAATAATATTGGTGTTTTCTGCCCATGCAGTTAAAACACATGCATCAATATCTAGCTAGCTCTAATCTTACTAATTTGAATGGTTATTAACATACATTCCTCCACAAAATTTTAGTCCTTCGGCGACTATTACAGTTATGCTGAAGAGAACAACATGAAAAACGCTGCTGCTGCTACATCAAGCACTCCGCAGCAAAAGACTAATTAAGGCCAGCCATGGTAGGAAGCGGAAGATGACCGGAAAAGAGGACCCTGCTGCCCCATCCAAGGCTTTGGCCTACAAAGAGCTTAAACGGGGTGACTATTACTGGCCTAATCCTACTAAGAGCAAATGCACCTATTTTAGGTGGGTTGGACCAATCCTTAACCCGGGCTAATCCACTATTCATCCAAATCAGTCCTTGATCTTTGGTTCGACGATACAACAACGAGACCAATCTGAGGACCAATTACTATTCACTTTTTATAAAAATATGTTTTATTGATAAACAATTTTTGTTTTTTACTTTATTATTGAATTCAATAATTATTTATTTATAAACAAGATGCTCATGTAATATATAGAAAGAAATTAAAACTACAATTATTTATATAAGATATGAATGACCAATGTGGAAAGGACACGTGTTCATATCAATATCGTTATCTTTCATAAATATCTAAAATTTCCGATAAAGTTATACCAATAAACAGACGACACGTGTCCTTTTTAGATATCGTTATCTTTAGAAATAATTGAGATGATTTCGGATAGGATTTCAAGCAAATCACGACATGCCACGTGTGTAGACGATAATAGTTTGTCTCCCAAAAATGTCAATAAATAAGCTTTAAACTCATTCTACATTCACACATTCATCTCATTCATCTCTTCCTTCTAAACTCAGATATTATCATCTATTTCACTTCTCACATTTTTCATGGATCGTATTAGAAATTATTTGAGAGAGAGAGAGATGAAGAAGATGAAGAGCACATTATGCAGATTCGGTCCAACAATGTTCAAGCCGCTGCATTGGTTGCCCAGTATCACCATATGCAGATGCAGACTCCTCAAGGTCGTGGTTCACGTCCTGGTCGTGCCCCTAACGTCGAAAGACATAGGCAATCAAGAGGGGCTAACATGATGGAGGATTATTTTGTCGAGCGTCCAGTGTATAGCAACACAATTTTTCGTCAGCGCTATCGAATGCAAAAACCAGTATTCAATCGCATCATGGCGGACCTTTGCAATTTCGACGATTTTTGGAAGCAAAAACCAGATGCCACAGGAAAGCTAAGATTGCTCCCAGAACAAAAAATGACAGGTGCGTTACGAATGCTCGCATATGGTGCAGGGGCTGATCAATGTGATGAAGTCACCAGGATGGGAGCATCAACTGCTTTGAAATGCCTCAAGAAATTTTTTGCACAAGTGGAGTATTTGTACGGGGGTTGGTATCTTCGAGCTCCTAATGTCGCAGATCTGCAAAGGCTTCTACATAAAGGACAACAACGTGGTTTTCTCGGCATGATTGGGAGCATCGATTGCATGCATTGGAAGTGGAAAAACTGTCCAAAGGGGTGGTCCGGAGCTTTCTCAGGCCGTAAAGGGTACCCTACTGTTATTCTTGAAGCTATAGCATCCTACGACACACATGTATGGCATGCCTTCTTCGGTACCCCAGGAGCTCAAAATGACCTTAACGTTCTCGGAGCATCCAACGTGTTTGCAAGGGTTATTAACGGAAGTGCTCCGGAGGTTGCATATAAGGTAAATGATAGTACATACTCTATACCATACTACCTTGCTGATGGAATATACCCAAGGTGGCAGACATTTGTCAAAGCAATATCCAAACCCAAAGATGCCAATGAGACACACTTTACCAAAATGCAGGAGTCTTATCGTAAGGATGTTGAGCGGTGTTTTGGTATTCTTCAAGCTCGATGGGCCATACTCCGTCACGGTGCTAACTTGTTCAAACTAGAAGACCTTCGTACTATCATGGTAAGTTGCATCATTCTTCATAACATGATTGTGGAAGATGAGTTTGTCGAAGAAGAATTTGAGGAGTCTTGTGAAGAGGATAACTTGCATCCATTGTTGGCTAGCGTTTATGAACGACCGGTGGATCGGGAAGGTAATGTTATCCGCCATGAACCTGTTTTGAGGGCTGGAGAAACCCTACCAGCATTCTTAGATGCTAACTTCCAATTACGTTCTGCTTACCTCCATAAGGCATTGCAAGATGATTTGGTGATTCATCTTAGCAAATGATTTTCATAATCATTTGATAAAGCAATGCTCTCCTTAATTTGTCATTTTAATTTCACTCGAATAATGTTGTATGTGTGTTTTGTTTATTTTACTTTAAAAATATTGTACGTGTGCTTTGTTTGTTTCCTTTCAATAAAAGAAAATTAATTCACTATTATTAGTTCATAACGAATGATTGACCTTTATTTCATTAAATAGAAAAATGCATAATACAATCAACTTAACAATTAAAACACAACACTCTATTGTGGGGATTGTGGTTCCTCAAAAAGAGGCCTATAGCAATCCGCATTAGCATTAGGATCGGTTTTCCTCCTAATGTCCCGCTTCAATTTTTTGAACCAATCTTGTGAACCCGGGGAAATATCACTATTCCGCATGGCCATTATCCTTGCATCCTCTTTTGCCTCTTCAAATGCCATCATTCTTGCACTTTCGACACGACGGTCCTCTTCTCTTTTTCTAAGAATCTCATTGGAAATTTTGGTGCTCTCATTCATGGCTAGTAGGGCTTGAACCATGGATTCACCCACATCTTCTTTCTTTTTTCCTTTCCTTCTTGCTTCTTTGGCGGCCTTTTGTCCCATTGGCCTTCCGACGGAGCTAGGGGGAGTCTCCAAAACAATTTCTTCATCATCCAAATTAATTGGTGATTCAGTTTGGGGACCGCTAGCCGTGGAGTAAACAAAGGGGTTAACTTGAGGCGTTGGTGCATCTCTAAAATAAGGGTGATCCTTCACCGCCTCTCAACACTCCTTATGCTCGAATTGCTTTTTAATCACCCTCATATACTCTAGGTTAATTTGATGCTCCTAATTAAAAAAAACCAACAATAATAAAACTTAATAACCATATTAATTTGTCGAAATATATTTAAGTGGAT
>NC_020492.1:5504526-5526158 GCF_000184155.1 Fragaria vesca subsp. vesca
GGTAACCGTCGCCCATGATTCGCACAATTGTAACTTCCTCCTCGGGTGGTCCAAGAACTACCCACCTCTCCCATTTGATGAATGAAAAATGAAAAAGAAGAAGAGAAGGAAGAGATTTTTTTTTTTATGAAGGAAGAGATATGATAGGTAAAGAGTGTGAAATGTGAAGAAGAGTAGTAAGGTATTTATAGAAAAAATTTGTTGATTTTTTTTTTTAAATTTCAGTTTTGTCTGCATAATGGAATAAATCCGTTGGGATGGATTTGGAGCCATCAGATCTCAATCCTACAGCCCTTAACATTTGCCCGTTATTCTTTATGAATTTGTTTTTTTCTGTTCAAAAAATGTCGTTGGTACTTAATTTGGTCCGTCAGATCTTGATCTGAACGACCCAAATTAAAGACCCGTTGGGGAAAAGCTGACTGCCCATGTGCATGATTTCTTCCTCCATGTGCAAGTTGGTGTCAGTGGGCCCGTTCATAAATCAGTCCAGAGTGAGACCTGGGTTGAGAATTAACCCAGACCACAATCCAGCTTAGTAGGTCCCCCGTGGGGCCAGCAATCAACCCAGATCAGTTTCTCTCCGCTGGAAGCTGTTTTTTACGCACTCCTGGTCCAACCCTTCCGATTAGTCTTCTGCTGCATCTGCTCTAAAGATCGTACTCCTCGGAGGAAATGCCGCAAGACCCGCAAGTACAACGTTGTGTACTACTGTATCAACTAAGTACTGGCAAGCACAAGCTGCTATGCCCCAAATCTAAATAAGGCCTTACTTGGCCAGAACTCTTTTCAAGAACCTTATTAAATAAAATCTTTGTTAGCTATATATGTTTCGTCTGTGTTTGTTTTGTGTGGGAATAAATATAGCTATCTTTGTCCTTGTTGGAGGGTGATAGCCAGTGGCTTCAATGTCGATTGGGACGATTGGCAAAATGCCTATATATGTCCACGGAGTTGTAACAACAATATTTCACTATAATGCCTATGTACCTGCTAAAGAGATGCTTAATTTTGTTAAGTGTAGCACCCTTGATCGAAGGAAACACCCCTTGGTTTTAAATGACGCGCAAACTTACTCTTTTGTTTTTTTCGAGTTTACCGGCTAATATTCAAATTTTAAAATAAACCTAGAACGAAAAATCAACATGAGCTGAATCTTTCTATTTTCACAACAAATCAAAGGCGATCAGAGCTAGTACAAACTGTACAATCCTCTTGAGGAAAAAAAATGGTGGAGATATCGTGCATGAGGTACGCGAATTTATTATATTTATTTTAAGTGCATGCATTCGTATCTTTATTTGTGCATGGTTAAGTTAACAAGCTAAAAGTATGGTCTTCGTGTATAGCAACAAATCAAGTGATCGAGTTGTGTGATCGAGAGTGTGAATAGCTATATCTTAGGGTACAAGAGGTATCAGATATGATTAAACTACGAATCTTGTACATGTATAAATCTCTCATTAGCTAAGATAAGAACTTGGAAACTCTTCAAGTTCGTAGGTAAGAATTTTGGTCGAATCTCATGAAATTTTATGTCTTTACGGGCTTATTCACATGTTTATTTTTATCATTTCATCTCTTGTTTTAGTACGTAATTTCATAGTGGAGATTAATTTCCTAACAATTACCCCAAAATTTTAAAGACATAGTGCTAGCTAACAGCCAACTAAATATTCCAGCTTACATGGAGAGTGATTAGCCGTTACATTTCTGCTGCTCATACACGTTTTAAGTATTGCAGGGTGTGGATTTCCTATATACATACCATAAACACATATACCACCTCATTTGCCTAAATCCAGATCTGACTCGATCTGAACGCCTGAAAGCTCATTTTGTTTAGAGTTGTCATTTGAAGAACAAATCAACATGTTGAGAACAAATCAACATGAGTAACAGTACTGCTAATCCTGAAGAACTTGTGAACACGAAAGGTATAATCTTCATCAGACACCAAGCTATCTGAACGATATCTATCTATTACATATCAATGAAAATATACTTTTTGCCAAAGAAACATACTGTATCAATCAATTGAATGAAATTAGTACGTCCTGGGTCACCAATCATATCACCATATATTTTGCTTAAATATTGATTCTGTTGGTATGAACTTTGGTTGGCATTCCTATATGACTATATCAAAACTATAATACGTGCTAAGTGGTTAAGGCTATTACTTATGACATCTTTGATAATAGATCACATGATTCTGTGTCATTATTAATTGAGAAATTGTTTCATAATCATATCAAGCTAATATATTGCAGAAGATGTGAATCCTAAGTCTTTAGGATTTTCATGTTGATTATATGATTAATTGATATTTAGTTGAAAGGAAAGAATCCTATTTTGATTAGGTTCTATGATGTTTGGTTTATCATATCGTATTAATGCAGGGCAATAAGATCTTATGTCATTGATCTTAATTGTGATATGCATACATGCATATACATGTGTTCTTAATATAACTCTTCCATATGCTTGATTGTTAGATATTATAATTGGAATGAGTTATTTGCAGGTGATGTTTCCGTGGGACTAATTGAGTCCTAACTTGGTTAGGATCACAATATGTGATATGATTGTGGAATCAAATAAAGGAAAGAAGATCTATTTTGAATAGGTCTCCTATGCTAGCCGTGTGAAGGAAAGAAAGAAATCCTATTTTATATAGGATATTCTTTTTTGGTTTAAATAGCTAAATATCTTGTTATTATTACAAGGTTTTTAACTCTGATGTAAATTCCTTCTTGAGACAGGGATTAGGGTTGCTGGCGTGAGGTTCTTGTTGCTGTATAAAAGGGACGTATGACAAATGAAAGGGGTTGGTCTCTGCACGCTTGGCGTCTAAGAGAAAATTGTTTTTATTCCGCTGCTCATCTAAATATACAAGTTCAAATGTTCCTTGTTGAGTTGGACTTGTTGTAGTTGTGATTGTGATTCTCTTGTGTGTTGAGAGAAGTTCATTGAAGAAGCAAGGAGAAGACGTTCTGCCTAGAGATAGGGATTTGTAATAGTATAGGGTTTACAAAGTGGTTCTAAGACTCTACACAAATTCATCTAGTTGAGTTCGTTTTCTGAGCTTGTGCTCCGCTGTGATTTTTCCTCTATTTTGAGGTTTTTACACAGCGTCAAAAATCTGGTATTCTGTGTTAATTTTCTGTCAGTTCTTCGAGGATTGAAACGGTCTCTGCATCACGTTTCAGTACCTTCAGATTCTAAGTATCTTTTATCGATCTCACCTGTGAAAATATGCAGAAACTGCTCATGATCAGCAACAGGCCAAGTCGGCAAAGAAGCAAGTGAGGCTTAACTCTTAAGTCCTATTAAATTAATAATTGAAGCTTAATTTAAAGGCCATGTTTGTATTAATTTAGTTTGTCTATGCAATTTCCCTTTTTCTCTTAAATAGTAGTACTGCTGGGATTTCATTTCAATTAATTTGTTTGTGTAGGTTGTGCTGAACAATAGATCACAACTGAAGAATCTATGTGAGGCATATAAATTGAAGCAACCTGTTTATGAGTGCTGTAAAGAGGAAGGGCCGTCTCACCTGAGGATGTAAATTCATCATATCAACAAATTTACCGGTGTTTTTGTTAGCTAGCTGCTAGCAGATAGCTAGTGAACTAACCAATATCATATATCTAATTGATTAAACCTCTCAGGTTCACCTTCAAGGCTTCAAGGTCGATATGGAGACAAAAAAGGAACCCTCAGAGCCAAACACAGAAGTGGAATGCTTTAGTGCACCGCATTCGACAAAGAAAGCTGCAGCAGAGCACGCCGCAGAAGGAGCATTGTGGTACTTGGGCAAGCTTGGTTATTATTAGTTCAGATAGGGGTGAAATAAGCTATATACTGGAACTTCGCGCGGCGCTGATCTTTCGTATGATTTCTTTCAGTTCTGCTATTGAGATGCATTAGAATAATTTGTGATTAACCGGTTTGGATCAAGTATTCTCATTCGATCTTCTTTCTGGAAAGATATTGAGATAAAGTAAAGTAATTAAGAATGTTCTGTTATTTGAGTTGTTGAAAACAAAAGATGAAGAAGTGAAGTTGGTAAGTGAATTGAACCCGTCATATTTTCTGTGACTACTATTTTCTTTAATTTGTAACATCAACTGATATTTAAAGCTAATTTCAAAATCCAAATACATGTGTGATGCCAACGGACATGGCGGGGATGGGTTTTCCTCAATATTGTTACTTAATCCGAAAAATTTATTGTCTCCATCTTCGCACATTATGCTTATTTTTAAGGATGTGGAAGTTTCCATCAATGGAGTTCCGCATTTTATTGTTCTTAATGTGATTTAAATATTCATCGACATATTTCTAGTCATTGTATTAATTGCACTCAATTATATTGTACTACATGTCTACAACTCTACATTACACTAAACTATCAATAAAGACGTATTGTTTTTCCGACGTTTAAAAAACCTTTTGCTCTTCCACTTTTTTTTTTAAAGAGAAACCATAACTAACTTATATCTTTGGTGACGACAATGCTTTGTATCACCCCGCCCTAAATATCCATACCCGACCTTAGGAGGAATCTCTGTACGTCAACGGCCTATGCCTTTGCTTCTGAAAGCATCAAAATGACAATGGGGAATGGAGGAACCAGGAGGACATCTCAACTTTCTCCTCCCCCTCCCCCTGATTTATTTGAAGATAGAAAACTTGGCGAGAGGAATATCTAAGTGGCTCTTCTTCATCCCAAAAATAAAAAAGAAAAGAAATGGTTGCTGGTTATGGATATTGGGCCAACCGGGTTCGCGGGGCGGGTCATTAATACGGGCGGGTTCAAACCTCTTTAGGGTCCATCTGCTGCGCACTTGCTTCCCTTTCTTCATCTTCCATGGTCTCTCTCTGTTCGAACTGATTACGACCCTAAACTCTTTGACTCGGTCCCGAGTCAACTCACCCGGCCCGAGTTAACAATGGACACGCACTCTTCTCACCTCGCCGTGTCCAACCGTTCCCGGAGCTCACAGTCCCCTTCGCCGTCCCACTCGGCCTCCGCCTCCGCCACCTCCTCCATCCACAAGCGCAAGCTCGCGTCTGAGGACCACGCGCCTCCCTTCCCTCCCTCCTCCTTCTCCGCAGACACTCGCGACGGCGCCCTCACCTCCAACGACGACCTCGAGAGCATCTCCGCCCGCTGCGGCGGCGCCGACTCCGACTCCGACGATGAGTCCGAGGCCCTGGGCGACGACGACGAGGACTTCGACCACGACTCCTCCATGCGAAACTTCACCGCGGCGCGCCTCGACAACAGCGGCGGTTCCGCCGCGGCCTCGGCGCGCAATTCGAAGCTCAAGACGGAGAATTTGACCGTTAAGATTGAGAATTCGGATGGTGGAGTTAAGGACGGCGGCGGGAATGCCGGGACCGGCGCGGTGGGGCCTACTTCGTCGGTGCCGGGAATAATGGTGAAGGAGGACGCAACTAAAATATTCACAGAGAATATACAAACCAGTGGAGCTTATAGCGCTAGAGAAGAGCTATTGAAAAGAGAGGTACACATTGTGTTTATGTGAAATTGAGCATTATGGATTAGTGTGTAATTTGCTTGTTATATGAAGTTGTATTGTTGTATGTGACCAATTTTAGGAGGAAGCGGGGAGGCTCAAGTTTGCAACGCTTTCGAATGATGGTGTAGATGAGCATATGATCTGGTATTTGTCTCCGATCAACTTTGGTTAATAACATGGAACGGAATCAGTGGAAGCTAGAGCTAGTTTTTATGTGAATTATGTGCTGGTTTGGAGTTTAATCTATGCCTATACTTTTGGTTATCTCAGGTTGGTAGGATTGAAGAACATATTTGCCAGGCAACTACCAAACATGCCCAAGGAGTACATTGTTCGACTGGTTATGGATAGGTAATGCGACTAGCTCAATAGCTCATGCTATCTATCTGTAGTTGATTTTAATATATCCTCTAAATTTGTTTCTGGTCTTCACATTCGGATGACAGGAGCCATAAGTCGGTTATGGTTATCAGACGTAATCATGTTGTTGGTGGCATAACTTATCGACCATATGTCAGGTAAAGTTTATACCTTTTTCTCCATCTACACATCCTTACACACAACTTTAAGGTTCTAATATTTGCACTGTATACTCGAATGAAATCTCAATCTATATAAGAAGGACTACTAGATCAATTTTGTAAAATCATTCACTACATTTCCGGGTTTTATTCTGTTGTCAGAACTACCACTGTATTGTTATTTCATAATCCCATTTTCATTTTGGCACCCTTAAGCAATCTCTTTAGTATCTTTCTTCCTTGAATTGTCTGTAGCATTTTAAAACTCTTTTCACTGTCTGTGCCTCTGAAACTTCCAGAAACTCTTTGATCATATCTGTTGATCTATTATTAGATACTTAAATACTTAGCAGTTTAGTTGGGGTTCATATGCCTGAAGAGCTTGAACATGTAATGATTAGGCACTTCGAAGTTGGTTCACCCCCATGTAGTGAACTTTGCCAAACTCTGTCTATTCATTGTTGTTCCTGTAAAACTTCCAGGAACTTTTAGTAATATCTATGATAAGATAGTGGTACTATACAGTCGGTGCTGGTAGTCTTAGAGACCCAAGAGATTGCACATGTAATAAATCATCAAGCCATTGTGCAGTATTAACAAATGTTCTTTTAATCTTTGATCTATCGTAGCTTCTGTATCTTTGTATATGAAAGGGGAATAAAGTTATGGTAATTTAGATAATTCATGCATTACTGTTATTGTTTCATCTACGAGCTACCACAGTCCCCCATTTTCCAACACTCTGCTTTTGGATTACAGCCAAAGGTTCGGAGAGATAGCTTTTTGCGCAATCACAGCTGATGAACAAGTAAAAGGTTATGGCACCAGACTTATGAATCACTTAAAACAGCATGCACGGGATGTTGATGGGCTAACCCATTTCCTGACATATGCTGACAATAATGCTGTTGGCTATTTTATTAAACAGGTCTCTTTATCTATTCTTGAATCTTCTTGAAGGATTTATACTGATTGCTTCAGCATAAACTAATAGTGGCAAAACTATATGTGCTTTAGAAATTTTGGGTCTGAAGTCTCAGCTTTTGAAGTACTTTATTCGAATCTCTTTCTTTTTGTGCTCCTTATTGATGGACTGAAATCTTATTCATTTACTTGCAGGGTTTTACGAAAGAGATCTACTTGGAGAAGGACAGATGGCATGGGTATGTTATATGCATCACCTTAATTGTATGAAGACTATCATATTCTGTTTTCAGATTTAGGAGTTTGTGCCTAACCTGTCACTGATAAAACGAATAAAGAAACTTGTTTTGGTGTCAATTTGGCGAAGGGACCTAGCATTGGTACAACTGCTGCTTTATTTTCTGTACATTTAGTTACCATTTTTAAGTCAAATGTATCCCAAGAAAAATAGGAAATATAAGATAAAAAATGAGTGTGTGAGCTACTTGTCCTTCATTAGTAATGTGTTTCTAGATGATTATATGTTACTGCGTCGGAGAATCTTTTTATATCAATGTCCACATTTTTTTATGGTTTGCAGCTATATAAAGGATTATGATGGAGGAATCCTAATGGAATGCAAAATAGACCCAAAACTTCCATATACTGATTTATCAACTATGATTCGTCGTCAAAGGCAGGTAATAATCAATTTGTTTGCTTATAGAGATGTTTATAATCAATGTTTAAATGTGTTTCCATCTTAAAGTAGTGATGGTGGATACCAAAGCATGTATACTGCACCAACATGGATTTACTCTAACCTGGACTTCTGCATGTTTTATCATATTGTAGGCAATTGATGAAAAGATAAGAGAGCTCTCAAATTGTCATATTGTTTATCCTGGCATTGATTTCCAAAAGGTATATCCTGAAACTTATCTATACCTATGTTAATCGATTGCAACAGTTTTTCATATATGAACAAGTAACCGGTTGAGTATTGAACATGCTACTGACCGCTACTGAGAATCTGCTGCATGGCACTTTTTTGCTGTGCCTTTCTTTGTTTCTTGAAACTTTATTTCTGAACTTGAATTTATATATATTCAGAAAGAAGCTGGTATTCCTAAAAAGCTCATCAAGGTCGAGGACATCCCTGGCTTAAGTAAGTAATTTTGCTTAACAAAGCATTCCATTATGTACTTCTTGGATCAGTAGGTCTGTAGGTGTATCTCTTTTGATTCTTTTCCAAAACAACCTTTAGACTGATTTTCAGGTTTGAATGCAGCCTTAAATGTTGAACTTCAAAATAATTATCTTTATTTATTTTTTATGTATGTCTAGACTAGTTGAAAGTTAAATATTTACAATCATAACGATTTGTTTGAAAACAAGAAAATTTTGTTTTACTATTACAGTTTAAAGTACTTAATAGTATTGTATAAACTAGGCTACTGGACATATTTTAGGAGTCTAACATATTACAATTTCAGGAGTCTAACATATTACACCAACTATGAGGTTTGGGCTTTTTTACATTAGTGTAAGTAAGCATTGGAATGAAGTTGGGACTAGATGCACAGTATGTACCACCTGAAAGTTAGCTTCTAATAAGCAAGAGTACTTTTAACTATCTTATAAAGTAGGATGCAGAACACTTGAAACTTGTAGATTGCAGAACACTTGAAATTGTAGAAGACTTGGAACTTAGACTAGTCATATAGGACTTTGGTGGAGTATAGATATGCTACCTACAGTCAATCACGAGAGAAGCACTAATATCATGAAAGTATCTTTGTTTATACCCTAAGGAACTCATCAACTGAGATGCTAGTTTAGTTTGTGTTTGTGATGCTGGAGTGCTAATTTGAAGTTTATGATCATTCTGATAATAGGGGAGGCCGGGTGGACCCCTGATCAATGGGGCCATTCACGTTTTGGAGCATTGACAGCTTCCACAGAGAATGCCAAAAAGCATTTGACTGCTTTCATGCGTGCACTTCTAAAGGTCATTTTTTTAGTTCTTCTTTCTTAAGTTCAAATTTGATTTTATCTCAATCTTATTAGATAATTCCATTTGACCTAGTATATTTTGCAACCCATATCAAGCTATGAATACACTGCTGGAACCTAAGGAATAATGGGAAGCTGGACTTTCAAAAGAAATTTGCATCTGTGTGTCTCTCTTTTTTTTACCTGCATGGATGTTGCAAAGCTTTTCTCACCTGCATGCCTCTTAAGTTAATATATTATTCAAATCATTTGTTGACTTTTCCTTAAATTAAATAGAATTAAATTCAGTTTACCCCACTGTGGTTTAGAGGTGAATTCATGTTAGTCCTTAAACTTTCAATTTCATCAGATTACCCCCCGAGCTCTTGTTTTTCTGTCTGCCGTCTCCTATTACTCATGCTCCGTCCAATTGGCTCCGTCCAATTGGGACGTTGAAATTTGATGACGTGTGATGACATTTTGGGGGTTGAGAAGCTAAATTATCAGAAAAACAAGAGCTCGGGGGGTAATCTGATGAAATTGAAAGTTTAGGGACTAACATGAATTCACCTCTAAACCACAATGGGGTAAACTAAATTTAATTCAATTAAATAAGAAATGTATACCCTTTACAAAAAAGAATGTATACAAAGATGTCATATTAAGCTATCATCTTAGTGTCCCCTAAAGGAACCAGGGGTAGGATATGACATAATGCATAACAGGCTTTGAGGTTTCTTGATAGTTTTCCCCTTAATGAATACAAAGAAAGGTATTTAGAATTATTGTAATTACTTCACACGTATTTCTGTGAGTTCAAAATCTATGTAGATGAACATGACAATTTTTTGTTTTCTTATTGTCAACACTTCGTAGATTCTGACCAAATAACATTTTATTTAAGCAGTCTATGCATGACCATGTTGATGCGTGGCCATTCAAGGAACCAGTCGATGCACGTGATGTTCCTGATTATTATGACATTATCAAAGATCCTATGGGTAAGGATTTTATTTTTGTTTCAATCTATGCGACAGAATGGTTTTTATATCATGGCCACCAACTTTAGTTTGGTCCTGTATGGAATTGTTCCAAAGTGTTTTCATTGGAACATGTAACGTTCCATTTGACTCTGATGATGTGGTTTGGGTTGTGGGCTTGTGGCATAGTTTGGCTTTTACATTTTGAGTTAAAAGCTTTCACAGACTTAATTCATTCGAAAAACCATGGTAAGGGGATAGATTTTTAGTCCTAGTTTTGTTTAGCATAATTAATTAAATTTTGCATTATTTCTCAACTTTGTGTTGTCGGATATTCAATATGATGCAGATCTAAAGACAATGTCAAAGAGGGTAGAGTCAGAGCAGTATTATGTAACATTTGAGATGTTTGTTGCGGATGCCAAGAGGATGTTCGCAAATGCATGCACTTATAATTCTCCTGATACTATTTATTACAAGTGTGCAAGAAGGCATGGTGTTTGTATCCCTTGTCATTTTGATCGTTATCTATCATGAATTATAATTTCAATCGAGTTATCTCTTCTTGCAGGCTGGCATCTCACTTTGAAAGCAAAGTGCAATCAGGTCTCCAAGCTGGTGCCAAAATACAGTAGTCAATTTAATGAACATAGTACCATTCGTATCATTATTTTCAGTTCATGTAATAATGTTTTCTTGTTTCTTTCAAATGTAAGACTTTTAAGACCATTAAGAAAAAAGAAATCTTTTTCCGAAGTCCTCTATCGTGAACAGAATCATCATTGTGAATGAATTGTGTAAGCTTACAACGTGCGCATCCCAATACCTCCGCGATCAGATGGGTTCAACTAGTTGCTTTGGAAGGTTTACTTCCGCAGTACTGGAGGTCTCAATCCCAAATAGGAAAGTAGAAATTCAAATTCATTAATAAAGTACTCCCATGTTTTAAACATCCAATCAAGCTTTTTATCCCCAGCAGTAAAATCAGGAGGGATAAAAAAGGCACTACAATACTACATTCAGTTCTACTTATTCTTGGGTACTTGATGGGGAATCTGAGGGTTCCAACCCGGCAATGCTTCACACGGATTTGCTCCTGGCAGGAGTTGCTGCTGGTGCATGTGATCTATGCTAGCTGTGTGCTGAACTGAAGGTACTTCAGTTGTGTTGCTGCCCCTCTGTTGGTTTCCAACCAGAGGAATTGAGTGGTTTCCAGGGAAGGTGGTATCTAATCTCTGATGATGTGGTGGAGTGTTGATATTAGGAGCCACTGGATGAAAGAGATGATTGGAGGTTGGTTGCATCGGCACAGAAGAATTGGCGGATGCATCCATTGGATTGCCTATTGATGCCATGCTTGCTCTAGGTACTACATTAGACATGGCTAGAAGAAGTGGGTTGATCCCTGTCTTCCTCTTAACCGATTCTTCTGCCATTTTCACCTGATATTTTCAGAGAATGTAAGAGTGTTAACCAGTATGAAAAATAAAAATCAACAATATATTGACCAGGGAAAAGCAGGCACACAAGTATATGTACCTTTGCTCTTAATGTCTCAATATTGGCTTCTAATATTCGTCTGTCAACAACTGAATTATCATATTTGTGATTCACGTCAGTGAGTTGCTTTAAGAGTGCAGAGTTTTCAACTCTTAGTTGGCCAGCCTATATGAAACCAAACATACAACTCCATAATGGTCTCTACTAACAATAACTACTATTGGAAAGATGAAGAAGAGAGCATGATTTTACTATTACAAATCAAAACAAGGAGCAGCACCTGGGTCTCAAGATCAGTCATTTGTGCTTGTTTTCTTCTTCTAGAGCGTCTAGCTGACTCTCGATTCGACAGCATCCTGAGCACCATCAACATGTCAATTGATAAAGGGCTATGTTTTTATATTTACCAAATATGGTATTAACTCGCTTATGGGGAGAGTAGTATCTGTTGAATTCCTGATATCAGAGTTGACAATTTTTACAACAAACCTGTTGTCAAACAAATTCATCAGGGGGAAATTCATGTAACAGACACCATTCCCTCATTCCAAATCTACTCATTTTGCTTCAAAACAAAACTGATTCCCAAGTGAGGCACATGTTTGACCACCATCCAGGCATTCAATTTGTTTTGTCCGTAACATTCAAGCACACCTAAACAACCCTAAACACCAAGTCTTACTACTTACTAACCAAAGACAGGTGTACATGACATAATACAACTAAAACGACATAAAAACAAAATGAAGTGACTCACCTCCTTGCGCGCTTCACATCAGCAGGATCCATATTCTCAGTAATTTCAATGTCCCCTTCCAGGTCATCATCATCCGAGTCATCTTTCGATGATCCACTAGTTGTTTGAGCTTTCTTCTGAATAGCAGGTAATGCTGGAATGCCAAGCGGGCTAGTATCAGCCTCACTTTGCGGCAAACCAGCACCTAGCACATTCCAAATTAAAATGATTTAGACACTAACATTACTCATTTTCTGAAAGTATTAAGCATAAACCAATATCAAAATCAACACCTTTCTTATGAAGCCCAGTGGTCAATTGCGAAGGCTGTGGCGCTACAGATTGAGTCTGCGCTACATTATCAGAATCCACAGGCTTCAAAGACGAAGCCTGCAATCACATTCATTACACAAATTTCAGAAAATTAAAGAACTAAAAATAAAATTTTCAAAATTGAAAAAAAAGAAATGGAAAATTATAATTACCCGAGTGAGGGCGACTGCAGCACACGCGAGATTGAGCTTGCTCTTGAGCAGCTCGCGGTACTGATCCGAGTTAATCTGCGCCGTGGACGGCGGATCCGACGGCGGCGGAGGCGGACAATTGAGATGCTGCTGCTGAAGACGATCGGGCTTCTTGATCTCGACGACCTCCTCATCGACCTCCTCGCGCTTCGACGTCGAGGAGTGGGCGGAGGCGGCGGGCGGCGGTGGAGGTGGCGGCGGAGGAGGGGAGACGACTTCCTCGAGAAACTGCTCGAAGGCCCACTCGGAGGCGCTCCGATTCATGGGGAGAGACGGCGAGGAGGCCCAGAAGGTGTCGGAGATGTCGGAGATTTCGTCGGCCGGAAAAGCCGAATGCATAGTCGGCGGCTTTCTCGTTTTCCGGGATGTGATCGCGTGGTCTTTGTGTTTGAGAGAGAAAAGAGCCCACCAACTATGATTCTCCCAATTTTAATGTATCGGACTTCGGACAAGTAGAGCCGGATCAGGTGCTTTGCGCAACACGGTAATAGCTGGACTTTGTCATCTGGTACCGTTAATTGAGGTCACTGGACACGTGTTGGTTTCTGATTGAAGAAGATTGGCGGAGTTGTGTGGTACGGAGTGTAGGTTAGGGTACCCGAGAGGTAGTGACGGCGGAATAGAGGACAAATATGATATATGAAAGCGAGGACCGACACGTGCGGACTGATTAACTCTGAGTTCAGTTCAGTGTAACAGTATTAACTATTAACAGTGGTAGTTTTCCTTTATTACTTGGCCGTTGATTTGATGGAAGTTGTTCTGTAGCTTTTTGGCGCGCAAATGACCGACTTGACGGTTACTGGAAGCTGAACTGTTTTGTACCTTCGTTGTTGTGGGAAGGCTGTTTGCTTGGTTCTTTTTAGTTCTTGTTCCTGCTGTGAGATTAAGAAAAGATGAAGAATCATATAACTGAATTAACTTTTGTTTTGATAGGCTGATGGTAAATAAAATAGTAGATGTGAAAATGGGATCTTCATTCAACATTGCAACAAAGGTCTGTGTAAAAATTACAACTGCAGGGTTTTCGCCTACATTGAGCGCACTTGCTCCGAGTAGGAGAACTTCTGGATTACATAGGATTCAGCTGTGGTTTCGAACAGAAAGGAAAAAAAATACAAGAAATGTGATTAAAGGAGTGCAGATTTCAACGACTTGGTGAAGATTTCTAGTTCCTTCAGTCCTTCCTCGGGAGTGTTGGCATCACCCAAGATCTTTACGATTGCACTACCAACAATTACACCATCAGCTCCCCACCCCGCTACCTGTAAAGCATTCATGATTCATTATTGGTATAAGCAACCTAAACCATTATGTAGATTGAGGCATTACTAACCTGTTTCGCTTGTTCAGGCTTAGAAATGCCAAAACCAACTGCTACCGGCTTTGATGTAGCCTGCCACATAAAAGACAAGCATATTAGTCGAAAAAAAAAACTATATCAACTGCTAATGTTATTTCGGCCAGCTGCTCAAATAATCCAGTCCCAGTGCTCAATTGCATCCTAAATGTTTCTCTTATACACAGAACTGTTAATTTTTTAAATGACCTTAAAAAAGATTATTTATATCAATTCTTGCGCAATTGCACTAAGCACCAAATAAAATCAAGCTCTTGCTCAGCAAACAAGTATTTGATATCTTTCTTCTTTTTTTTCATGCAAATAGTCAAATGCCATTCCATCAAACAACATGGTAGTCATTAGGTCATGTTCTAGAGAACTGAAAAAATCATTGAATTCTCTACCAACATATATTTCTATGAAATCCTACACCATTAAAAGCAACTGAGAAAACAAACCTCTTTAATTTCCCTTAAAAGAGCAGGAACTCGTTCATTCACAGATGCCCGTGCCCCCGTAACTCCAATTGAGCTCACCTACAATTCAAAATGATGCATATGCTTAGCAATGAGATATTGAAATCCATATATACATGAGATAATCTTGATAAATAAAAGATATAGGTTCATGGAGCAACCTCAAGAAGAAAAAAACAGTGAACTTTGCAAAACCTACATTCAGTAATTACTTCCATGATATCAAGTATAGCTACTGCACAATAGCTTCACTTTCTATGCACAACAGGTTCTTAAGTCTACTTAGAGCATATTAACAAGTATATATGTGATATATCATGATTTATGAGAAAAGGCCAAGATTTCAAAATAAATTAAAGGACATAAGGATAGGAGTCTTACCAGGTACAAAAAGCCTTCGGAGGCTTCTGCAATAGCCTTCATTCGCTCCATTGGAGTGGTGGGAGTAGTTAGTAAAACCTATAAATCATAAAGCATATCTAAAGTATTAGAATCACATCCAAAAGTGAGGATAAAATCATCTAACGTACTGTTCACAAATTCGAAGAGAATGTAAAGGAAAATGTATTGAGAAACGAACCAATTCAATATTATTTTTCAAGGCTTCCTTTCTCAAAATGACCGTCTCTTCCAACGGGACATCTGGAACCACAAGTCCTACAAACGGATATGGAATCAGTAATCTAGTCAAATTTCTTATGATGAACATCTATATGTAAAAAGGTTTGTGCTAAGGAAATTATAATGTGCAATCTCAATGACACGCAAATGAGTAATTAGAAACCACCAGCACCTTGCAACTTCTTATTGTAAGCTGATAGAATAAATTTTCTGGCCCGAGAAACATAATGAACAGCCTTGGGAAAGTAGCAATAAAAAGTTGGTGGTAATTATAACAATATGTGTATTTACATTAGCAGGTGCTAGTACAATCAGGGAAGACACACATCATTAGGTGTAACATCCTAAATAACATGTACAAATGAACTCAGTAACAACTAATTTACATATAATGACCAATAGTTAAAGAAGTTTCTGAATATTATTATATTGAAGATTTCATAAGATTCATAACCATTGTTATACGTACCATGTACACCTACGTCTTGAATGGTGGACATAAACTCTCCAACACCACGCTTCATAATAGGATTGTAGTATGTAAAAAGAGCAATCGGGCAAGACAGTTTAGGAATCACCTGATCAACACATTCACCAATATGTACATAATAAGATTATTTTAATTGAGAGAGAGAGAGAGAGTTGACTCAGTAAATGAAGTTGTTATACTTTATATGCTGGCCACTTCACAATGTATGTATATCATGCTTCACTTAAGGAAGAAGTACATAAGAAAGTATGAGTCAGGTTCCTGCTATTGATATGATAACAATTCTTATTTGTGCATCAGATAGAGATATGAAGTATGGAAATATGAGAATAAATTAGATGCTTGGATCCATATTTCATAGGTTGCAGCAACCACAGCATATTTCATTTTTAGTCACAGTAATAGTTATGTTCAGCATGTTTTCACTTGTAAACAAATATGATATTACTACAGCAGCATAAGTTTCTCATATGCAAATTTCAGTAATAATATTACAAGAAATTGGTCATTTATTCTAGCAGCAAGTTAACAACTATCAGACAATACAAGATTGCATGGGAGATACCTCCTTCAACATTGCCAAGATTGCATTCAAATTAGTCCCTCTTGCCAAGGCACGAGTGGCCGCGGCCTACAAAATGCCACAAGAGGTTAAAACTTAAAAGGAGAGGAACCAGTTGAACATCAATTGTCAAAGAGAATACAGAATGACAAGATACTAGACTATCAACCTGAATAACAGGCCCATCTGCTAACGGATCCGAGTACGGCACGCCTAGTTCAATTATGTCCGATCCACATGAATCCAGCACCTTCAATGCCTCTGCAGTGACTGATAGATCAGGATCACCAGCAGTAATGTAAGGGATTAATGCAACCTGCACAGAAGCACGTCTCTGAGCAAAACAACATAATTCTCATAAATAAACAATCCCATCTAAAATCAACCACAAATCCTGATCCTCAAACAAAATTCATCTGTTAAACCTAACTGCTCCGATATTTAACTGATAAAAATAGTGCACAACAAGTAAAATTTGCTCAAAACTGTTCAAATCATATCTTCTGACCAACTAATCTACTAAACTACTACAACTCTGAACCCTTGATTTTACCATAATTTACTTCAATCAAAGGTCTGAGCAATCACAACCCTCTTCCCCAAACCCAACTATGCAATAAACCCAATACAGAAGACAGCAGGGAAATGTCAAAACAATATGTGCATTTGCCTATTGATTGAGACCAAATGAAAGCCATGAACTTGGTGGGTCTGCAAATTTCTCAACAGCGCTTCAAATATCCAAGTAGTAATGGCACAGCAAAATCACCAAAAGATAAAATCTTTACAAATACAATCCGTAAATTGTATACCTTGCCTTGCTCCTTGAGTTTGATGAATGTTTTGGCCAGGCCAACGGTGGTGTTGGCGGTGGTCAGAGAAGCCATTGGAGTCAATTTCTTGAACGAAAGGGAGGATTTTTGAGCCGGGGACCGGAAAAGCAATGGGGTTTGAGGGTTCTTCAGGTGAAGAAAACCAGTCGCCGATTTAAGAGAAGAAGCCATTAATAAGTTGAGTATAAACAAATGCGAGGCTTTTGTAGGGTTCTCACTGGTCCTCTCCTGGGTTTTAGTACAGTAGTCCTCCAAGTCCAGGTCAGCTTAATACTCCTTATCTTACCGTTTACATTCCGGGATAACTTTTTCTTATTTGGTCAGTAATTCTTAGGGGTGGGCGATTTGCACCCGTTACCGACCCGAACAGCACCGGAAAAAACAATTTGGTAACCACACCGAACTAAAACAGTGTCGTTTTATGGTCATACCGCACCGAACCGTATAAAAGCGGGTTGGTTGCGGTTTTAGGTTATAATTCAACCGATTTAAACCAAACTGCACCAAATTACCCTTTTTTTTCCTTTTTTCCCATCAATGGATTTGGTTTGTAATATTCAAGTTTGTAGTTTGCAAGTTGTTGTGTTTGTATGATAGTTGATATATGTTGATTTATTAAGTGATCAAATATGATGTTTTTGTTAGTTAATTGATATTTGGATGACATTTGTAGACTTGTATAGACTCTAATTGCATTCAACATTTGTTCATGCCTTATAGAAATTGTTAGGCAAACATTTGGACATCCCTTACTTGTTGAAATAAATAAATCGGTCCACACCGAAACCGACTAGCACCGCACCAAAAAATTGTGTAACCGAATTATTCTAAAACCGAAAAAACGGTTTGGTTACGGTTTGAAATATTCTAAAACCGAAAAAAACAGTTCGGTTACGGTTTAAGCCTCAAACCGATCTGAACCGAACCGCGCCCAACTCTAGTAATTCTGATTTGGATTTTGTGGTAACTTTCTTTTCATTCTTGTAAATCAATATAAGGTAATGTTTATCAATTATTTGTGTCTTTACATAACGGGTCATCTTTTTTCCTAAGTGCGGGTTAAATAAGGGTGTGTACCTATGTTTTTAGAGAAAAAAAAATTTTCATTAAATATTTCAAAAAATAAAAACATATATGTCCAGTATCATTTGGACTAATGACATAAGTCACTCCTTGTAAATGCGAGGTCGTGAATTCGACTCACAATAGACTGGGAAATAGATGTAAATAAGCGATTCGAGTCAAATAGAGGATCTTGATATCTCAAATAAGCGATTTGAGTCGCCAATGATCTTGATATCTTAAAACGGTTTCTGAATGTTGTACCGTTAAAGATGGTCCCGTTGATGCTAAAAGGTTTAACTTCAAGTCTATTGTGATTGAAGGAGATTCTCTTTTAACGATCAACTGCGTTAATAATGCATGTGAAGTCCATTGGCGTCTCAAATCCCATATTTGAGATGTCCTTCATGTTGCTAGTGAGTTTGATAATATCAACTTTGTTCATGCTTTCCGAGAAGCCAACTTCTTAGCGGATGCTCTTTCAAATCTTGGGTACGGCCTCCATTCTTCGAAGACCTGGCTAGGGGTCTTTCATTCTCAAGCTGCGTAGGCTTTACATTTAAATATGATAAATATTAGCTGACCTAAAGCACCTCATTGTAATTTTATTATTTTTTTTAAAAAAAATTTCAAACAGTCCATTAAGGAACTAAATGACAAGGCGAGAATCACCGACAACAACAAGGAATCTAACGTTAGCATTCTTCGCAGCTAGAATGCTAGCCCTTGAGGGTTGTACACTCGGCAATGGGTGTTAGCCGAAAAGTCATCCTCAAGTATAAGGGGTACAAATAATAGTATTGGATTTAAAAAAAGTTGTCAAACCCACGAGGATTGAATTCCTTTCACTAGCTAGGGTGTTAACCTTTAGAAAGCTAGAATATGCAAATATACAATCACAAACCTAAATACACAAGGAAATCTAAGCTTTGGTGCGTATGTGCAAGATGGACTAATGATTTGATTTTGGGTTTTTGAAGTTGTGAACTAAACTAAACAAAATGCTCAAATGTAAACTAAATTACTCTAAACTAAACTAGTGGTCTAATAAATGGTGTTAGGATTCGAATTGTTTACCACTAACACCTCTTGCAAATATTGATGCAAATTAATATGAATGATGCTAAGCTAATCAACTAATGTCTCTCTTTGCATCCCTCTCATGTATGACAAGGGACATGCTCCTTTTGTGGTATCAAGCAACCCTTCTCGGGTGTAGTACTTAACTACTTAAGTTATGCAATTCAATCCGGTTAGGCATCTAATGCATTATCCTAAGTGTATAAAGTTTGGAGATGAAGAAACTATGCAAACCAACTAAGCTTATCTTTAAGCGATTGTAATTCACAACCTCTACATGCACACCTACTGTGCTTTCATACTTTAACATTCAAATATTACCAAGCTCTAAACATTAACATGTCATGGCAAACACACATACTCAAAGTGGTAAAGTCTAAGCATATGCATTCAACTCTTGAACTAGTATGTACGAATGTTAACTAAATTGCATTACATCATGTAATAGCATCAATCCATACAAGATTGGTTAGGGTTTTCAACCACCCTAACAAAGTACTACTCACTCATAATTACATAAACAAACTCCATAATCAAATTAAACATAAAAATAGATCTAGAGTTTAAGGGAGAGAGTTGGCTTAGTGGTGTTTTGATTGATCCCCAAGCTCACGTCTTAGTGGTGGTGGTGATGGTGATGGTGGTGATTCCATCTCCTTCTTGCTCTTGAAGATTTGATGATAAAAGGTAATGAAGCTTGATCTATGCTTTGGGTGAATAGGTGGAGTGGATGAAGAAAATGATAGAGAAAAGAGAGTGGAGAAATGGTGTAGTAGTGGTGGTGTTAATGGAGGTTTGGGATTAGAGATGGTGGTGGTGATGGAGTAGATTGGGGGAGGAAGAGGAAGAAGATGAGTTTGGATTTTGGGAGGAGGAGATGGAGGTTTAGTGGTAGAGATGGAGGAAAAGAGAAAAGGGTGAATGAGTGGATGATGGGTGTTGTGTATGTAACTTTGATTATATAGATAGAGATAGATGAGTGAAAAGTGGGAGAGAGAAGAGAAGAGTGTGAAATGGTGAAAAGCTCACAAAAGTCAAGAGAAAATATAGGGAAATGATGACATAGATTAGAGTAGGCAATGATGATGTTTAAAGCATGATGATGTCTATTATCCAAGCAATAATATGATGGAAGTAAAGATGTTACTCCACCTTCTTTGTCATCCTTGCTCCTCCTTCATGGTGACCGGAAAAGCCATGGCACCACCAAAAGTGGTGGTGAGCTGCCGTTTGTGGTGATTCGTCGGAATTCAGGATTTTATGCTTCGCTCCACATTGAACCGCAATTCTTCTTAACTCCGATTCTTCATATTAATACCAAAAATTAATGTTTCTTTCACTCTTGCATTTTACCTAGATAAATGATTTAGTGAAAATTAAACTGAACTCAAAAACAAGTTAAAGTCAAAATTTAAGGGAATACAAATATGTGTAAATTATGGTCTAACAATGGGAACATTTGAACCATGCAGTTTTCTGCTAACTCCAACAAGCTAGTATAGGGGAACCAGTTTCCAATTTGTATGATTGATCGATAAACATATAGTTGAGAATTAGAAAAGGAAAATATATTTGCTTGTTTTACAATGACTTTGATATCGTCATATTTTTCCCATGTTACTTATGCTAAGCACGCAGAGCTCTTAGCTCTGATATTGGGAGTAGAGCGTGCTTTGTCCTATCAGTTGGTAGCTTTGGTTGTGGAAATTGATTGCTTGGAGTTGGTACAAGCTGTGACAGGTCAATCACTTGATTTAGAGTTGGGTTTTCTTATTTCGGAACTCAAACATCCTTTGCCACAGTTAGTTATGTCAGACGTGAGGTCAATAAGGTGTCACAATCTCTTACCAGGGACGCCAAAGTAGCGTTGTATTCTAATGATGTTTTAATGTTATTCCTCCGTTTGTGGAGGTGTTACTCTCTCATGATTGTAATGATTCTTAATCAATGAAGTTCTTCATTCCCAAAAAATATATATATGCCTAGTCATAATCAACTCAGCTTGGATCTGCTCTAATCGTTATATAAACATGAAGCGACTTCACCGATGAAAAGTTGACAAGACAACTACTAGTAGACACCAAATTTCTCTTCAAGCCGCTAAGACTCGCCCTCACGTGATGTGACAAGGCAGCCCAACACAAGCTCATGAAGACCGGCCAATCCAACATTAAGGGATAAGTGAAGTTCAACCACTTCCTAAGCTATAAATGACATCCCACTACCCTAAACAGTTGCATAAAACAGAAAACCACATTTCAACAGATTTAAATAAATAAGGACATAAGCCTAGACCCAAAGTTCATAGTACCATGCCATGTCAGCAATTTTTTACGCAAAATACCCAAAAAACTAATTTTTCTGAAATATCTATAAAACTACCACTAACTCAACCAAAAATATCTTCTCTCTCTTTCTTTGATCTATCATATTTCAAATTCTCTCTCTCTCTCTC
>NC_020492.1:5526178-5528540 GCF_000184155.1 Fragaria vesca subsp. vesca
ACGGCGTACGTACTCTTCTTATTCATCTTCATTGGATTGGTGGTGGATTATTAGAAAACGATTGGGTGGCGATCTGATTCAACAACTTGGTTATGGAACCCGATCGCCGTCGAAGTCTTCGATCCAAAAGGAATAAGGATTAAGAGGATGCTACTGTTTGTTTTTTTTTTCTTTCCAGATTTGCTCCATGTCCCATTTCCAAATTAGAATTGGGTCTGTTTGATTTGATTCAATAATGATCATGATTTTGTTTGAGAAACTTGTATTGATTTTAGGCAAATTGGTGTATTTGTTTCAAAAGATTTGATTATCTTTTTTTGGGTTTTTAAGCACAATGGGAGTTATGCACATTAGGTGTTTGATGAAAGTCCTCAATAAGGTTGTTGTTATACAAAACCCTTTTACATGTTGATCATCTAATTGCTATTGATTCAATAATCATGATGTGGGAATAAATCCATTTTTGCACATTAGAATAACAATTTATAGACAAGATAATCTGATGAAGTTTATACTAATATGTGTTAATTAAGCTATTGTCTATCGATTTCGCTAAATACCTGCTACTGTATTTTCTGAAAGTTGATGCTACAACACTAGCTGAGTCACTAAAAGCTTGCTACTACTCTACTGGTAATACCTTGTTACTACATTTTTGGAAATAGTTTTTAGTCTTGCTACCAACTAATTGAGCCACTAAAAACATGTTGCTGCACTTTTTTGAAAATAACTGCTACTACATTAGCTGAGTCACTAAAAGCCTGCCGCTACTACATTTACTGGAAATAGCTTTGCTACTGCATTTACTGGAAGTAGTTGCTACTATATTGGCTGAGCCACTGAAAACATGCTACTACATTTATTGGAAATAGCTGCTACTGCATTTACTAGAAGTAATTGCTACTACACCAGCTGAACCACTAAAAACCTGCTATTACTGTACGTACTGAAAATAACTGCTGCTACATTTGCTGAGCCACTGAAAACATGTTAGTGCACTTACTGAAGCTGCTACTGCACTTACTGGAGTTGCTACTACACTAGCTGAACCACCAAAACCCTGCTACTACATCTGTTGGAAGTGTAGTTTTCCAGCAAAACATGCTACTACATTAGCTGATTCACTAAAAACCTGCTATTGCACTTACTAAAGCTGCTACTACACTAGCTGAACCACTAAAACCCTGCTACTACTTCTACTGGGATGTTAACCTCTGCTACTACTTTGTACTAGAATGTTAACCCACGATACTACTTCTACTGGAATTAACTGCTACTACTACTGAGATGTTAACCCCTGCTACTGCACTGGAATTAACTGCTACTATACTAAGTTATTGAAAACACACTATTGTATTCCATTTACTGAAAAATCTTAAAATGAGAGACTTTTCTCTTCTAAAAGCATATTTAATTAGTATAGGGTTAGTTTAGTAAATTAAACCATGACACATGGCATGCAGAAAAAAGATTGTCCTTAATTATTAAAAACTGTCTTTATTTGTTTAATAACAACACAAGTGGATTTAATTGTGTTTTAAATCTTTTTAGAGAATATATATGTAATTTGCTATATTTATTTGTCTTCAATAACTACGCAATTAGTACTCAACTATTGTCACTTTGTCTACGTGAATATATTCGCTATATAAGCCATCATAGTAGTGAAGACCGTCAACCGTGGTCTCCTTTTCTGACACCCCCCCCCCCCCCTTCCTTTTTCATTTGACAATTTTCGAATCCATTCACCTCATAGATAATCCAACCAATTATAAACTTAGTCCGCCAGACAAGAGAATCAAACCCCTCTCTAATTCATAATGTATACAGAGAACCGACCATACACACATGATCAGTTGAGAAGTCGTAAGTTCTATTTCACATAAAAAATTCATATCTATATTAAGGTTGTATTGGTCTTATATACATACGGTGTAAGTACATTGTGCAATTTTAATTATAACTATTTATATGTAAGAAGCACGATGTATTTATATTAATGACATTTATTCTTAGCAATCCAAATAATATGTATAGATACATGTTATGAACCGAAGACTCTCGGGCAGATCAGTTAATCTGTCACGCACAGTATCAAGGGAAGCAATATTCTAAAGTGGGCCGCGGGGTATTCGGGCCCAGAAATTTTACTAGATTGCCCCGGCAAAGCGCCAAATTTAAATGGCAACGAGATGTAATAATAGAGAACTCCGGGCCCTTTCACAGAAATAGAAACATTTTTAAGCAGGATAAAGCCACCCTCACTTTTCGTCTCTTCGCTCTCACACTCGTACTGAGCAGAAAGCAAACCAAAGCTTCACTCTCAAAAAGTCCTCTCTCTCTCTCTCTCTCTCTNNCNCNT
>NC_020492.1:5528553-5612150 GCF_000184155.1 Fragaria vesca subsp. vesca
TNNTNTNTNTCTNTCTNTCTCTACTAACTACTCTCTCTCTCTCTCTCTCTCTCTCTCTCTCTCTCTCTTCTTCTTTGCATGTAGATGCTCTCTGAAAACCCTAACTCGCCCCAAACCCCCTATCTCATCTCCGATTCCTCCCCATGGCCAACAACCCCTCCGAAGCCCAGGCCGACGATTTCCTCGAGCAAATCCTCGGCCTCCCCAATTTCGCCTCCGCCGATGCTAATTTGACCGGCGCCGACGGAGGCATGGCCGGACCTCCGTCCTCGATGATGCTGCAGCTCAGCTCCGGTGACGGCTCCGGCCACATCGGCGGCGGATTCCACGGCGGAGTGTTTCCGTTGGGGCTGAGCCTGGAGCAGGGGAAGGCCGGGTTTTTGAAGCCTGAGGAGGCCTCCGGGAGCGGGAAGCGGTTTCGAGACGACGTCGTTGATAGTAGAGCTTCTAATGTCAAAAATGTGAGATTCCCCAACTTTTGATCACTCTTTTTTTGGCTCTAAAGTTTGAGTCTTGAATTTGTTGAATCGATTTTCAGGTGGTTTAGTGACAGTTTAGAATGCTTTACTGCTTGGTGTTTGCTTAAGTAGAATTAAGTATTTCTTAATTTGGTTTACTGTGTTTGTTTAATAACTAAGAAGACAAGCGAAAGAAAACAAGGATGATAAGTTGGGCTTTTTTTAATTAATTATATGAGATTCAAGTACTCATATCTGACAAGAGGTAAAATACAAGGGATTTTGAGAAATGTCTAGCCAGGATCAAACAGAAAGCTGACTTAAGTCATGAAAACCAAATATCCATAAGCATTCTGGAAAACGGTGGGTGAAAAAGCGGAAGCATGTGAAAAGTTAAGGGTGTGCATGTGGGTTTAGAGTTTACTTTTTGTTTCTGGGGATCAAGATAATTATAACATAATGATTTTAACACATGCACTTGCTCATTTCAGTATTATTAGGTAGGTGCTCAAAACGTAGAAAGCAATTCAGTTAGTGTATATGCCTTTTTTAATTTATTCTTACAGTGTTTACATTTTAGGATCCAATGTGGTTTTCTTGTGTATAGGTAGTATGGAACACCATTACTCTGTGAAATGCTGTCCTTGGTCATATAAATTGTGGCATTGTTGCAGGTTTTCCATGGGCAACCGATTTCCAGTACAGTTGCTGCAGCACCACATCCACCAGCCATGCGACCGAGGGTAAGGGCTAGAAGAGGACAAGCTACGGATCCACATAGCATAGCTGAGCGGGTGAGTAACTACAATTTACTCATAAGAAACTCTCCCTGAATTCTTTAAGGAAGTGCATGCTACTTAGTGATCTATGTTAAAGCTTGTTCTGGCGGTAGACCTTGGAACTATAATGAAAATTTCCCTTCTTCCACCTTTATATAATAGAATCATTCTTTTTTGGATCTTTTCTGTACAGTTGCGCCGTGAACGAATAGCAGAAAGAATTAGAGCGTTGCAGGAACTAGTTCCCAGTGTGAACAAGGTCAGTGTCATCTTTCTTCATGCTTGCTAGGAACTACAATCATAAAATTTTATGAATGATGAGGAGGATAGATTCTTGTCTTCTTTAAACTAATGGTGTTACTGTATCATAGCTTTTTCCTATCAACATGGATAAGTGAGTATTTCTAACTCTAATTTAGGCTTCCCATTACTATGGATCTATTATACCTCATATAAGTTTAAGGTTGTGATATATTTTCCTGCATTCTAATGTTGCAAGGCCAAGAGCGCACAACTGAATATAACATTTTTCAAACTTTAAGACCACAATCAGAATAATCATATAGGCTGTACATCCTTTCAAATAAACTTTAGCTGGCCTGTTGTTCTAAGGTCCACTCTTGAAAAGATACTGTTTGCTTAAGAGAGTTATGGTGTGAACTTCAACTTCACTGGGAATTTTATTGTAACATTTGAATGATTTGTTATTTTATGATAGTGCATGCCTATATAACCATTTCTATTAAGTTACATGATGCATGGTGCTATGGCATTCTAACAGCTGTTAAAGATTATAATTTGTTACTGAGAATTGTTTCAGTGCTGGTTTGTTGTGGAATATCTTGCTTATTCTTGATGTTCCTTCAGATGTCAACTCAAACAAGCTAGCATTGACCATTCTCTTCTTATCTCTGTCCTTAAAAATATCTACTTATGTTTCTGCAGACAGACAGAGCTGCTATGCTTGACGAAATAATGGATTATGTGAAGTTCCTGAGGCTCCAAGTAAAGGTATAGTAAACATAAATACAATTTTTTAACGCTCATTCTCTTTGTATTATATATATAGTCTGCAAAACAAGCATTATTTCCTGTGATATCAACACTTTCAGTTCAAGTAGTGTCTCTACCATAAATTGTTTCCGGTCTTCCTTTAGATATGCATATTTTAATTACTGGTACACTTCTTTGAGTCCACAAGTTGGCTAATACTCTCCTATTACGTTAGTGTCAAAAAATTTATTTTCATCATCATGGCAAATACAAAGTGTATGCCATTTACAAGATTTAAACTTGATCAAAGGTCTTTGGAATTCGAACTTATCCATAATTAAAAAAAAATGGAATCAAGGTCTTTGGGTGTTTTGTTGCTTATAAAGATAAGAACGAATAATTGAAACCCTGTTCCTAGACTTAAGTTGGTTCTTTACAGTGGGCAGATTTGGACTTCTCGGTCTTCCTATGATATGAATTTGAAACTTGTGTTGGTGTAGTGTATCGGTCAAGTCATTACAAATGGTAGATACTTTCGTTTATTTTTGACTGATTTGTTAGGTTTTGGATTTTGAGTGGAGTGGAGCAAGTCTTCATATGATGATGAAGAAAGTGACAGTGTTTCTTAATTTCTTAATTCACTCAATTCATATGCTTTATAGGTTTTGAGTATGAGTAGATTGGGAGGAGCTGGTGCTGTGGCACCACTTGTAACGGACATCCCACTATCTTCGGTTGAGGTATTAATGGAAACGTTTTAATTTTGGTATTTTTTTTCTTTGTTTCTTTTTCGTTATCAACAACCATGCCTCTGTCCTGGTCTCAGGAAGAAGGTGGCGAAGGTGGTAGAAACCAACCGGCATGGGATAAATGGTCTAATGATGGCACAGAACGACAAGTCGCTAAGCTTATGGAAGAAAATGTTGGAGCTGCAATGCAGTTCCTTCAATCGAAGGCTCTCTGCATCATGCCTGTTTCACTAGCCTCAGCAATTTACCACACACAACCACCAGACACCTCCAGCGTTGTCAAGCCTGAAATGAATCCTCCTTCATAGACCTCAAGAAAAAGAAAGGGTATGCGTTCCCACTGCCCCGTGGAAAACACACTAGATGCTCTTGGGGTCCCATGCCTTGCTTGTCTCATTCCTACCCCCATCTTTAGTTGGTTTGCTCAGCTTCAAATTGCATTCAAAGTCAGATGCCATAGTTTCTTGCTTTTGCCTTTTCTTTCAACTTTTGTCAAGACAGGGTTCGATGTCAATGCTCTAAAAAATACGAGCAGGTCCTCCATGTCTTGCCAGGTTAAAGTAAAGGAGAGGAATTGTCAAAAGCTCACTTGATATGCTCTTCTTTTTGTACCAATGGTGGGGGTAGTGGAAAATGATGGTAGCCCTTTTGTAGTGGGACTCTCATTGTTGCTAGTGGGTTATGGGACCTTCTGAAAAGGAATAGAGCAGTATATATAATATATCTTTCAATGTATCCTAGAAGATTGTAATGTAGAGGATGATGCATAATGGTTGTTGCTAGTTTGAAAATGCTGGGTACCAGAAGTCCAGCAAAATTGATAATGCTACTTTTGGTTTAGGGGATTCGTGAGTGAATTTTAATAGGGAATATGGACTTTTTTTCTGTTCGCCTAAATCATTATTGGAGGATAATTCATTAGGAGGGAGATAGTGGATAGTCTGATCTGACTAGGTCTGTAAAGTGATGGATATGCGTAGGTTTAAAGCTTGATTAACAAGATATCAAGAACTGTTTAATAGTAATATTCTCTCATATTCCGAAGTTAAACATGGACTTGATTCCACCATTCTTTAATCATGTTGAATAAGTTCGGTACCTATCTTCATGATGCTCCTCCATTCATCATTTAGAATTGTTTGGTATATCAATTTGGTCTATGAGTTCAGACAGTGCAGAAATAGTTTGGGTATTTAAGGTCTTGGAATGTGGAAGTGTGGAGGTAGGGGTGGAGCGTTGCCAGTACAAAACCGAACTTTCCCCGTATGGCTGTATGACTGTATCGAAGCTTAGACATAACCAAACCAAACCCAACCCCGTGATGATTTGGTCAATATACGAGTAGTTTGAATATGCAAGTAATTTCAAGTAGTTCGTAATTTCAAGTTGTTGAAAAGTAAATACGTGAATAGTTTAACAATGCCCGGGTTTTCCCAATTCCCGGCAAATAGTATTCGATTAATTGCTCGTATTTTCTCAAACTTCAAACCCTCAAATAATTGCTAGATTATTTTTTCTTGGGTAAAAGTTATAAATGGTCCTCGTGGTTTGAAGTCATGGTTACGTTTGTCACCGTGGTTTAAAAATGATTAATTTTGATCCTCGTATTTTATATATCGATTAATCATAACCCGATGATAACATTTTATCTAACACTGTTAGTGAGATTTTTACGCCAACATCATATGATGAGATAATTATGTTCAAGCGATTAGTGTTTGATTAATTGCTTGTATTTTCTCTGAAACTTCAGACCCTCAGATAATTGATTGCTAGATTGTTTTTTCTTTGAAATAACTGAAGAGTTGTATTGATTAAGTCAGATGGTTACAATCAAATACGAGTGCATCCATTCTAATAGTTGGAGCATCACTCTGGTCACTTGACATTCGTCAAAGACTCATAAACTATACTAGCCAATTTGTGAGAACATACACAGTTAGTTGTTCTAAGAGTATGAGCTCCACAAAAGAAAACAAAAGGAACAATAATTAACGAGAGGATGGACTAATGAAACCCAGCAGGTACAACAGTTGGAGTAGCATGATCTGGCGGAGGGGATGGTAGAACAATCAAAGCAAGGATTCCACTAATTACCGCTGCAACGGCTCCGAGGACAAAAGCCGGCAAGTTCCCTCCACCAAAAGAAGCATCCAGCGGTCCACTTATAACCGATACAAACATCTGAAATATGTTATTTCATTCGTTAATTCATAAACCATTCAATTAATTCCGCTGCAATTAGATATCCATTAATTATGAAATATGTTAGATTACCTGTGGTACGACAATGGCTATATTCAACACACCCAAAGAAAGCCCTGTGAAGACCAAATTTGTACAGTTAATGTTAATGTTACGTAATTTATTTTAAAATTAAATTACTCAATCACAGAGAAAAAAATGTATACCTTGTCCAGCACCAGAATTGCTGCAAAAGATGGATGCCATTGCAAACGGAATGCTGAAGGTGACAGCCTGTGGGATCCCCAACGCGGCGAATATTAGCAACGCACCGGCTTTAACTCCAGCGGGCGGCGGCGATGGCTCAGCTCCTCCAACTGCAGGGTTGGCATGTCGATAGTTCTCGGCCATTTTGGTCACCACTATCGTCATCAAGAGGCAGATGGCTAGGAAAAAATTAGCTACTCCCCAAATCCTTTTCGGTCCATTAACCCCTCTAGAGAAGTAAACAATTGCGAGAGACATTGCACCTAAAACGAAAGCATTGAGCATCAGACCAAGTGATCCTGCCCGGACTCCCATCTCATAAAGACGTCCCTTGCCGACGACGCCACCGTAAACTTCCTTGCCCATCCAGTCAGTATCAAACAATAAGAACCCGAACCACGCCACCCAGTTCAAGCATGTTACTAAAAGAAGGATCCACATCGGCTTCTTCAACTGTTGGAAAGATCGAAAAATCTCACCGAACATCGTTCCTCCTGCTGCTTCTGTTCCCAAAGCATTTTTGTCGTAAGGTTTCTCCTTTACTGCAGTTAGGGCTAAGACAGTGAGGATCAGAAGCAAACAAATCGATATGAAGAAGCAGCTCTTGAGGTTGGCGCAGTAAATGTCGCATGCTTTTGTCGTAGTGAAGGGAAAAATTTTGTGAAGACCTTTCAACGATCCAGCAGCATAACCGAGAACGTTGCCGACGGCCATGAAGAACGAGAAGAGAGCATTTGCCGTTCTCATTTTCTTCATATCGGAGCCTGATATGTCTGCCAGAAGAGCCCTGCATGGCCCTTGCAGCATGTTATTTGCCACATCTAGAATCCAAAACCCTACAACAAATACAGCCACGGCTCTCGGCTTTGTGGATTTCTCCCACGAGTCTCCGGCCTTAACACCTATATCGGCGGCGTAACCAATCATAAAAACGGCGACGGCAACAAGCCCTGCTCCGGCGGCAATGAAAGGGCGGCGGCGCCCGAAACGAGAGGTGTTGCGGTCGCTGTAGTAACCGACGATGGGTTGCACCAGTAAGCCAGAGATAGGGCCGCAGAGCCAGACGACTGCGGCCCATTTGTGTGGGACCCCCAGTTGCTGGACGTAGGGGGTCAGTAACGACAGCTGAAGCGCCCAACCGAACTGTATTCCGGCTGCGATGGAGGCTACCATGACTATCTTTGATATTGGGCTCGAGGGCTCCGGAGAGCTCACCATGTTTTCAACTTCTACCATGGTTTAGTGAAATATAAGCTGATCGGAGAATTTGGAGATAGACGACTGTGAAAATGTTTTGTTTACAATGATGATTGAGGATGCTAGCAAGGGAAGGGGGTATTTATATTTATGATTGAGGTATTTATGCTACCTCAATCATATCCAAATATCTCCATATTCGTGATCAATGAGTCGTTACAACAAATTCAGTTTCCTCAAAAGTGTCGTGTCAACGAATTCGAAAGATTTTTAGTTTGGGATGAAGGGTTTTATTAGATTGTAATTTGCTGGAGGCATTGGTTCGACACAACCATAATGCAGATTGTGTTAATTTCTCACATCCAATCTAAGTAAACTAAAAAAACAATATATAATCTATAGATAAAACCACTAGAATTCCTGAATGAAATCAATCCAGAGAGATAACCAATCGATCCTAGAAATAGCAACAACGACACGAGGAGTTAATGACGGAAAATCGCTCTAACAATATCAGGTCGGTACACCTCTGCTACACAATGGACTCATGTATTCTTGTTCCCCTGAGGGACAACTTTACATAATTTGGAGGGATAGATACATCTCAACCACATGTTTAAATCAAATTCACTTGTCACTCAGTCCCTCAAAAACTCTTCTCAGCTAAGCACGACTCCAAACGAAAAATCGCGAACCAATAACCACTCAAAGATCCTCTTGTCTTGTGATTAGATCGAGCTGCCATTTGGTTTGTTAATTATCAAACCGACCGATATTTTAGATTTGGAAGCTATAATAAGTAAGAGGAATATAAAGTTTATAACTATATATCTGAAAATTTTATTATTTTTCATTATACTTTATATTACAAAGAATTAGTTGTTGTAGTGTTGGTAATACCGAAAACCAGAAAACCGAACTTGGTAGATAAAATTAGATATCGAAAATTTTAGTTAGTAATTAGTAGCACAAATCTTAATTAAACCGGAAGCTTTGGTTTTGAAGTTGATAATACCCTATAATTAACCGATTCGAACCGACAAACTGACAGCCCTACTTGTGACACAAAGCCCAACGTCATGTAACTAGTGCAATTTTGCATTTGCAATATCATCATCTTGAACCCAAAACCTGAACGGCCCAAAACTATATAAGACCTCTCGTTTTTTCACTTCTTTCCTTCAACTGAGAAAAAATCCCAAAAAGCAGAGAGATAAGCCTAGAACCACGGCGGAGTTTGGCGCCCACACCGAAACAAAGCCATGGCGTTAGACCTCGCTCTTCAACCACCAACCGCCACCAACTTCCTCACTCAACTCCCCTCTCTCTCCCCAACCACCACCCAAAACCACTTGTCCTTCGCGCGGCGTCGTTTCACATTTAAATGCGCCGTGGAGTACAGCCGTGACCACTACAGCAGCAGTCTCCAAGTCCCGGTGGCCCACCCTAGACCCGCGGAGGTCCAGTGGAAGAAGGAGCTCTGTAACACGGTCCAGCTCATCGGCGTCGTCGGGCTTCCCGTCGAGATTAAGCACCTCCCCTCCGGTAAAGTCCTCGCCTGGACCCGCCTCGCCGTCAAGAAATCCGCCACCGACACCTCTTGGTAACTTTCCTCACTTACTTCAATTTTACGGTCTCAGTTTTTACTAGGGAGTATGAAGCATTTAACTTTACGTCGAGTTTGTGTTAAAATAGAGTTTGATTGAGTTGAAAATAGTGTTAATTTGGGGAATTGGTATTTGCAGGATTAATTTGACATTTTGGGATGATCTAGCACATGTTGCGTTTCAGCATTTAGAGAAAGGCAACCAGATATATGTTTCGGGAAGACTGATTTCGGATGCTGTCGAAACCAGTGAGGGGAAACAGCAAACCTACTATAAGGTTTTCTTTTGCCCTCCGGAGTATCTGTTTTGTGGTGTTATTCGGTTGCTTATTCGTGTGGAAATGATGATGTTGCGGAATCTTTGTGCAGGTTGTTGTTCAGCAGCTGAATTTTGTCGAGAAGAGCTCCCCGTCAGTGAATGGACAGGACTCGGATTCCTTTACACCAGGCAAGTCGTGTTTTCCGTAATGTGAGTCTTGGTTAAGAGCAGGGGAGCAGTTTTTTCTTATGTGTTCTTTGTGTTTCTTGCAGGCAGAAGTTCTAGCCACAGCTTTACAAAGCACACGGAAACCACACAAGAATTGTGGCAAGCATTCTTTGCTAATCCAGGAGAGTGGTGGGACAATAGGAAGACCAAGGTAATTTTTTTCAATCACATCTACTATCCATATGGCTTACATATATTCTTATGCATAAATGAATATCTTGACCCACCAAATTTAGCAATGCAAGAGTACCTAAAAACTAGAACCACACTCCTGTATTGTAGAGTTAGGCCGTTTTCCTAAATACCACACTTATGTACCACAAAACTATGATGTTTCATTTCCTGTAAGTTTTGGAGAAAAGAATGGTTACCAATTGCATATGGCTTTGCTATGTATCTGCCATACTCTAAGTTTGGACAGAAGAAACATTGGTACCACTTGCATCTGCCTGTTATATGTATCTATCATTTTATTTAGTTTGATCTCTGAGAAATGTTTCAAGAGAAAATTATCATCTACGTGTTTTCATTCTAGGAATATCTCATATATACAGTTCGTTTTGAATGATAAAATAGAGGTCCTTCGAATGAAATACTGTGTATTACCATAGTTCTAGCGGCATTATGCAAAGTTGCACATGTAAAACTTAGTTCAGAGTTTAATATAAGAATATATGAACTTACCCCTGGTTATTCAAATATGACTTTCAGAGGAATTCAAAATATCCAGATTTCAAACACAGAGACACTGGAGAGGCCTTGTGGATTGAAGGCCGGAACAATCCACCATGGGTGAAGTCCCAGCTTGCTATACTAGATACTAGAATGGGTACCGCTAATGATCAAGACAATAAGACGCATTCAAACCTATTTACTGATGATAATTTTTTTTAAGTGCTGGAAGAGCTAGCTATAGGAAACAGTTATGAAGGGGGGTGATTGTTGTATATTATCACTTTTTGTTCAAGATACTGACAATTTTCGCTTTGGTTCTGTAGTATGTAGATTTTCCAATTACTCCATGTTCTGATAATTGGTTCTGTTGTACTAATTGAAAGTTTGGGGCTTCACTTAGGGTGAGGTTCCAGATCATTTCCAAGTGTTGTGGTTCTTATGCTAATCTTAATTGCTCAAACATATGATCTTTCAACCTCTGACAACTATACATTGTTATTAGCTTATGATTAACAAGGACCTAGAACTGAAATTTGTAGAAGGGTTTGATGCATTTTGAATACTGATTCATGCATGATATAGGAGTCATAGTACAATTCTTGATTGGGAAATCAGATATTCTAGGTACTCGATCTTCTGTATCGTCAATGGTGGTGAACTGGCCTCAAGGGAAAGTCTGGGCAACAACTAATGACATTAAGAAACATACATTTGCATGTATTTGAAATTTACACAAAAATTGATGTGTATATATCATATCTTATTCATACATAAACTTGGAAAAAGAGCGTACATGTAAAATCCTCTGTACAATTGGATCTCAACTATATATGTTTCTCTTTTTTCCTTTCAGCATTTCTTACAAACATATATTGAGTTTGAAACGGAAAAAATGAAACTGTATTCTGAACTAAATATGTGTTTCTTTGTTTTTGTGTCGTAAATCTCGAATTCTCGGCAAACTTGGTGGAGAATTCGAGCCAAACAAGGGAGTCTTGAGCGTCCTCAATGTGTTTGTTCTTTGGTAGTTTTGTGTTACTTTCAGAGACAAGCCAGTCCTCTAGCTTCAGATCCTTTCATGATTCTCAGCCTTTTGCAGGAAGAAGAAAACATACTCCATGGCACATCTCCGACTAGCATCCAGTCACCATCTTTGTCTTGATAAGTAGGAGCAAACTCAGATCCATTGTAGCCTTCTCTCTCTGAGTAGCTACCAATAGTCAGCTTGAACATTTCCTCTAAGGCCTTGAGGAGTTCCGGGTAGCTCTTGTAAACCTTGATATCAATCTTCCTCAGGTAAGGAGCTCCGTCTACGCTTACTTTCACATACGCTTGCATAGCGTTTTTCCGGTAAGATCTGATCGGAGGCCATCCAACAACTTGTGTCCTGCATAACATTAACATAAGAGAATTAGTCATCTGCTTTGGAGCATTTATATAGAGCATCTCAGATTAAGAACGCTAAAGCCTTGCGTCACAAGAAATAAGATATGGGGCATACTTGGATGGACGGGAAGTCAAATCTGGTGTCTCATCGTCGGTAGTAGACGACCTGCACTCCTCATTATCGGCCGAGTCTTGCTCCGGTGAAGCCCTCTTCTTAGTACTAGGAGGAGGTGATGCAGCTGATTCTTCAATGCCGCTTCCGGGCAATCCCAATCTGAGCTCAGTTGCCTTGAAGTTGAGCTGCTCGTCATGGCTTTCATAGCTCACCGACCCTTCCATGTTAATCGATTTGGTGTTATACACAAACTCTTTGTTCACCAAACAGCACTAGGAGAATAATTACGATTGAGAGGAATGAGAATTGAGTTCTTGTGTTTGTATGTTGTGGAGTTGAAGTTTTGGTTGAAGTTGTTTGTGAAGAAAGAGGTGATGGTGCTCAAAGTTTTATAGGATGGAGGTTATGATTGTGAGGGAACACTATTTTAGGCAATAGGATTTTATTTGCAAAGGTGCGTGGCAACATGAGATTCACTCATTAGAAATCCTGACACCACATCTTGTCTCCCACGCGTTACTTCAATGACCAACCAGAGGTGGACAGTTTGGCCAGAGAAGAATTTCAAGCGGGGTCCTACTCCACGCTCATGAAAAATGATTTCTTCTTTTTTCTCATTTCGGAAACCCGAAATTTCACTCAAAACTGCTTTGTTCAATCTTGTAGAAGAATATACTAGCAAACTAGCTAATCAGTTCAAAGAGAAATTTAACACCTCATTCCCTTAGAAATAAATCAGGTTTAACATCAACTTATACTTGAGACAAGGACAAGAAAATGTCGTCGTGCAATTTTGAACCATTTGGTCATTGAATTAGTCTGACAGTTAAGTAAGTGTACGTCTAACGAGTAATGAAATATTCGTGAACAAAAGGCTACCGGTTCGCGTCGTACTTAATAGTAATATTGATTGTCTAGTTTTGCCATTATGCAACTATGTAGCTTAAAACATTAAATTTCCAATTCAAATGATGATGAGCATTTTCTCATTATTCTGTAAACTTTTTTTTTTAAACAAATACGGACATATAACCCATTGTATGCCAAACTTGTGTAGCACATTCCATAACAAAATATCTGATACTCACCTAATATAAAATCAATAGGTTTGATACTGAATATTATGATTTAGATATGGCTTAACACACTGTCATCTGAATAGGGTTCTCTCTTATTCTAATCTATTTCTTGATCTGGAGCTGGGACAGATGCAGATACGGATGCCACTGACCCGAGGAACACCGTGCAGTCTGGTGCCCAACGGGAAGGGGACAAACCAGGGACAAATAAATAATCCCACGGTATTGAAAGACCGTGGACCGATATTGGACGGTAGAGATGAGCCTTTCGGTTGCGAAGAGTGAATCCAGGAGCGTTGGATCTCGACGACCGGGACGGGAACAGTCCATGTGACGGCACGGTCCCACGTGGATCATTGATTGGGGTTGGCATGGCCATGTGGGTGGGAGCTGATTCCATTGGCCTGTGGCTGCATGCCATGTGGACTTCATGTGGGTATGGTCAGCTTACTATTCCCTCCCAAAACCCTAATCGTTGACTGTCGATTTCATAAACCAGTTCATAGCAAAACACATTTAGATTCGAAGTAATCGCAAGTTAGTAAAGAAACAATTTGTTCGACTGACTTCTTATAGAATCTCGTAGACTTGGTCATCGGACTTGGTTAAAGTTAAATAATAGTGAAGAAGTTATCGGTTATACAGTTTATGTCATATTCTCGGTTTTTAGATTAAATGTAATGGCGTCGGATACCGAAGCGAAAGAGTATCATTGACTTAAAAGAATCTCTGGTCATATCACATGGAAGGCGTGTTGACTTTACATTGCTGCAAGCATCCGATGAACATATATATCACTATGAAAATTGGATCTGTTCAGTCTACGAATAGAGTGTTCTTATAAATATCATCTAGTTGAGTTCTTGGTACTTGAGTAATTGAAAAGGAAAATATAGAGTCAATGTATTATAATTAAGATGGTAAGGGTGGTCGATCTCGATCTTATACGTTAATACGTGCATGTATTTAAGAACACTAAGTAGCTAATTTAGCTTCTCGAGTTTTTGATATTCTTCTTCAATATATTCAAACAATGTACAGAATTAAATTTTGATTACAAAGAAATTAGGAAAGTAGAAATTTGTCGTGTATGTGAAGAAACCTTTTCATGCATGGATCTCTATTTCTCTTAGTTAATTTTCAAAAGTTTTAAGTCGACATTTAGCTCCAAACCCTAGGTATATATATATATATCTAGCTACGTACATACGATCATAAATGTATATATAGTTATACAATATACTCAAATCATATGATACGGCACAAGAGTTGGACGTACATGCATGATAATGCTTAGTTTACTGTAGATTGAATCTGATATGTAGCTGCAGGGGTTTTAGAGAACAGCGCAGTTTGTCCATGAGGCTAAAGAGATACAGATATACAGGAAACCCTACAGACACCAACGTCGAAAACTAGCTAAGCTTGTCTTGCTTAATATCAGAGCGCAACTTTTCAAATTGGCCGGTCAAATAAGTTCTGCGTTTTGAACAGCTTGCGAGTTGCGAGATATGAACATGCACACAGCAGGAGACAACTCACAGCTGAGAGAGCCATGGCCATATGCGAAAGGAAGAAGCTAAACTAAGCAAGATATGCCAGCAACAGACAAATAGAAGTGTCGACACAGTACGATCGGGTCATCGAGGGTGCCTCACCCTAATGAATTATATATCTTCTTGCAATAAAACCATGACATTGAGGGCCATGAATGTGCATGGATGCATTGTTCTATGAACAGTGAATCATGCCGCCCCAGATCACAAGCTAGCTAGCTCGATCGACCTTGCTTAATAATTTTTCCAAGGACCACAGACATGAACATAATGATCAAAGGGTCTACCACCTTCCATTATATGAAGCTTCAAGGACTCGGGACATTCGATCATTTCTATGCTACTATGTATGTCTCTGAGTCTCTCTGTCAAATCTCTATGCCCTTGTTCATTCTGATCGATCGAGAAGTTATCTGACATATCTGATCGATACACGTAGCCGAATTTGGTGCATCATTTCAATGATTTCTAGTTACCTACCTACGTTTTATTTTGAAAAACAGTAAATTAAACCCTTGAATATTTAGAACTGTAATCTTACGGAGGTATGATCCATCACGAGCCGAACTAACTCTAAGCATTAAGGTACTCATTTAAATCTTAAGCTCGAGTCGAGCTTAGATCATTTGGGATATATTAACGTGATATTAAGTTATTTAGTTATTTAACAAGTTAACATATATATGCAAAAACTTGAGGTCGTTTTGTTTTATACTTTATGATTTCTAGGTTGCACTACTCCTTTATTCTTCAAGATTATATTTTTGTACTTCTTATCTCTCATATACTACTCTATCTAATTATTTAGCAGAAAAATAAATTAGCATTGATAATTCTAGCTACACACCCATTATACAGTACAATTTCACGAGTTCTACAAATTGAGCGCATATGAACAGCAAAAGTCACACACGTTGTGTGGCCTTTAGATGTGTTGTATTTTTTCAAAAGTGGGGCAAGTGAGGATATTAGTGGAGTATGAAAAGGAAACACCACACGTGTGAATTGCAACACCTCTAACCATACATATTGTTGTAGTGGAAAAAGCTCAAGCTTGAATTTTCTTCTTATAACCCTAGCTATATATAAACTCATGATCTACTACATCTATCTCTCACGAGCTTACCAAACCGAGCATAACAAAGCTCAAGCTCAACTTTTCTTCTTATAACCGAACATAACCGAACATGGAATATGAATAACTGCTTTAAGCCAAACAAGTGCAACATCATCCTTATACACCACCCTGGCTGGCCACCTTTGTTTTGTTGACAGGACCCACCCCGAATTTCACCCTGAAACCCAAGGTAAATCCTGCGGGGTCCACATTCAAGGAAAATTTACCGAAAATTCGGCATAACCTTCCCTGAAAATGGACAACCCTTACCTGAAAAATCCAACTTAACACTTCTATAACCAAACAAACCAGCCTCAACACCTGGAGCCTTCCTGCTCCCCAAGATCAACACATCTCCCAATAACAATTACTCAACTCTAATAATCCCTCAACCAAATATAAGGACTATTAATAATTTACTATTGGACTTTCAGAGCATATCTAAAGTTGAACGAAAAACAACAAATAAAAAATATGCGGAAGCAGCCTCTGACTATGCCTCGACTCCATGTACGCTCGACCTCACTTAGACTGAGCCTGCAATCTGGGCATTTAAAACCAAAGGGCCCAGGGGAAAGTAATTTAAAAACGTTAGAGTGAGTGGACGAAAATAAACATAAGATAAGAAACCAAAATTTAAATACTTTCCCACTTTCCAATATGCCATAAATTCGTTGCATGCAAGTGTTAACAAAAATCTTTCATAAAGAAAATCCCAAGAAAACGGACTAGCCCCGCTAGTCAAATTAATGACAAAGATAAATAATAACCTTCATAGAAGAAGGTACCAAAACAAGGGACTAGCCCCGCTAGTCAAATCAACAACAATAAATAAGAAAGAGATATAGCCATACAAGTGAGTCTCCCAGACTCGGTTGCCTCCCAGGCAATAGTACTCTCATACTCCCTACACCTTCAGGTTATGATAACAGAGAGGATGTAGGGCTTGCGTGATGTCGTCGACTACATCACATCACCCGAAGGCGGAAAGGGCTTGAGTAACCCCACTTAAAACGTGGAAGTTACATCGCCTCGAAAGGCGGAACAAAATGCTAGCATGAATAATAACGATCCAAGAAGTATGGTATAAATAAAGAAACATAAATCCATATGAGTTTCCCCGAAACTCATAATTAAAGCATAAGTACAATTCCCAACCGTACTCAAAGAATTCATAGAGCAAAGAAAATAATTAAATTCAATGACGTGTCCCACATGTTAAAATGCTCAATGAAATAAATAACTTAAATAATTATCATCTTTCAAAAACCAGACAATATGCAAATCTGTATGAAATCTCAAATCTCATATTATTAATCCGAGCTCAAGTCCATAAATTATAACCAACAATTAATCCATGCATCAAACTCAAATAATTTCCAAGATCATTTCATAAGCCGAAGTTATACTATAAGCTCGATAAAAATGATAACGATAACTTATAAAGTCATGCATGCATATTTAATAAAAACCAAAATGTCCACTCACAGATTTAGGCCTAAGCCTGACGAATTCCGAATCACTACTCAAGCGAGGTTCCCTTCGTATCCTGGCACAATAAATATGCTTAGGACCAAACTTAAATTCTGGAAAATTAAACATTTGAAAATAAACACCCAAATCTCTTCCGCTTCACCCACTACTCTAACTAGGGTTAAGCTCACCGGATTTCCACCAAACTCCACCATAACCTTAATTCCTCAATTCTAACATTTTAGAATAAATACCGAGGAAATCCAACGGCCGGATTTTCATTCTAATAACCGGCAAAAACCTTAATCTTTTAAAATCCCAAACCTTAACAAAACTCCTCCAAAAATTCCAAACTATACTTCATTAGACTCCTCTCACTAAAACAAACCCAAAAACCTGAAAATCAACCTCTAAGTGGCGGCGCCGCCGCCTGCTCCGCCGGCAGCGGCGGCCAGCGGCTGTACTCCGGTAACGTCCAATGCCTCCCAAAATTTAACAGAATAATCCTCTCATCAAGCACAACAACTTTCATAACTAGCATTTAGTCCAATTCTAAGCTTAACTAAGGTAATCGAATCAAAACATCCAAAAATCCCCCAATTCAAACCCTAGCCCGAAAATCCTCTAACACACTTCGAATTGGATCATTACCTTCTAGGGAATTGTTGCACACGGAGAGCTCTTCCTAACAAGACCCGAATCACCGATGATGGCGGCCGGAGGAGCGATTTCCGACGACCGGACTCCACAACACAGTCGGAGCTTCCGGGCGCTCTCTCTCCCTCATGGCGGCACTAGGGCGTCTCCCACCGGTCCAAGAAGAGAGTTAGGTCGACGGCCGACCGTTCGGGACCGGTGCGGTGGTCTGTGGCGGCCGGACGGGACTGGGTTATCCGGCGGGTCGGGAAGAGTTCGGGAGAGAAAGGAGAGAGAAGGGAGAGAGGGAGAGAGAATGGGGTTTGGGCTCTCCAAATCCTACCCGGTCCAACTTAAAACCCACAACAAATAAAACCTACTAGAATTTACCTCATTTTACCAACATAGAAACTTTCGTTATTAGACCATAACTTCTTTATACAAACACCGTTTTAAGCGTGCCGCATGTCCACGAACTCTGTTTAACGTCCTCTACAACTTTCATGAAGAAAGTTTTCCCAAATTCCAAACAGAAGAAAAAGTCAACTTTAGGGTCCTTAAGTAGTAAACGGTTACTCAACACGGTAAAAGCCAAAGTAATACCAAGAGTAAATAACCGTAAAATAACTCAAGAACCGGGGTGTGACATTTGTGCCCCAAAAAACAAGGAAAAATGGTTGAAACAGTGTCCGACATTTTAGGAAAGCTAACTTTTAGTATCTTTACTTTCAAAAATTTCAAAACGATATCCCACATTTTTATCCTGACAGAAGAATGGTATACAGAACTGTTTCCTTCGTTAGAAACACTGATTGTAGAGTTATTTTATTGTAAAATGACCAAATTAGCCTTTACTTGTTGTTTTTCAATGTTTTTTTTGGAAAGCTGATTCTCAGATTGAGCAAAATGATATCGATCTTCATATTGACCAAAAGTTAAATGTATACTTTACTCATCCCCACAAACCAATTATGCTAATGAGTTAATTCCATTATTTACAGCTGCATATGATTGATCCAATTCCATTATCGCTGATTAATCATCAGCACCACCATGATGGTTGTTGCTCCGCCGCCTCTCGTTTTCTTCTTCATCTTTATACTGGGCTTTTGTTTCAACCCGACCCATCAGAAGCCTTTGGTGACGCTAAACACGAGGAGGTTTTCCAAATCCAACGACTTGGTTCTAATGGTCCAACGTAGACTCGCCATCCATGCTCGAATGCCTCGGCATCTACTCGTTGTCGTCCTCCTGTAACCACCACTTCCTCGGGTACAAGTACCTCTCCTCTAGCCCCAGCCACCTGGCAATCCAGTTGGGCTCCATATAGCTCCCCTTAATCAACCTTTGATCCTACCATTCTTTCCGTCCGGATCTTTCGCTGGTCGTAGTCCGAGGTCAGTCTCGACCACCACGACCACGATAACAACCCATTCCCCGGCATCAAACATTTGCTCGCCACGTCGCCAGTGTTGGCGTGAGTCACGCACCCTTGTGATGCTAGGAAAGTAAATATTATATTAGTAATATTAGTTTCCTAATAGGTTACTATGTATCTTTCCTAATAGGTTACTATGTATCATGTAAACCTATTCTTAGGGATGAATGAATTATCAAGAAATTCCAATCACTTCTGTTATTTGTGACTTGGTATCAAAGTCAAGATCATCTCGGACTCGGTTTGTTTTTTCCACTGTGAATTTAGTTTTTTTGTTGATTTGGTCCTTTTGATTTGGTTGGCGTGGTTCGTTTGGTCAAGTTGGTGATTTGGTTTCTTGAAGAAAAAAAAAATAGTAGAAGAAGAAAGATGGTGGACTTGAAGATTATCGATGGTTTAGAATCTGACGTTACTTCCAACAAATCTGGTTGGAGAGGAAGCAATAACATTGAAGGACATGGAGGTCGTGTTGGTCCAAGTGACAAAGCGGCAATTCGATTGGTGCAAGAACCTAATTTCGGTGGCATTAAAAGGCAAGATCCTTCAAACGGGTAATGTTTCCTTGACTAAGGAAACTCGAGGTAAATTTGATGTTGCTTTACATGTTGCTATCTTTACTGGTGGAGATACATGGATTATTGATTCCAGTGCGTCAGACCATATGACCAATGATAAATCTTTATTTGTGTCTATGTCTTATCCTCTCATTTCTCATGTCTCTAATGCAAATGGTGCATCTTTTCCGGTCTTAGGTATTGGGTCTATCCAGGTAACACCGTCCATTGTTTTACATGATGTCCTTTATGTATCCTCATTGTCTCATCATCCATTATCAGTATCTCAGTTGAGTTCACAAAATAAGTGTTTTGTGACCTTTTATCCAATGTATGTTGTTATTCAGAATCTGTGCACTCGGGTGATCATTGGCAAGGGAGACCTAAGGGGGAGACTGTTCACTTAGATTGCATATATGCAAGACAAGCACAAGCACCAGAACAACCTTTGGCCCTGACATTGAGTTCTGATCGGTTGAGTGAGTTATGGTTATGGTGCAGGCGTCTGGGACATCCATCTTTTGGGGTAATGAAAAAGTCCATGCCTTTGTTGTTTTTTGGAGTGAGTGAGTCTAGTTTGCATTGTTAAACTTGTGCTTTGGCTAAGAGTCTTAGGTCTAGCTATCCTTCGAGTTTTCATTCTAGTAGTTCTCCGTTTGAGTTAATCCATTCTGATGTGTGGGGTCCTTCCAAAAATTCTACTCTTTCTGGAATACGATACTTTGTGTTATTGGGTAGTTTTGCTCAAGTCGAGAGCATCTGTTTTCTCTGCCTTTACAGCATTCCATAACCTTGTTCGTACTCAATATGATGCACATATTAAGGTCTTTCGTTCCCATAAGTGGGGGGGGGGGGGGGGAGTTTGTCAATCATTTTTTTCGTGAGTGTTTCCAACACCACAGCATAATCCATCAAATTTCATGTCCACAGACACCTGAGCAAAATGGGGTGTCTGAATGGAAAAATCGTCACCTTCTGGATATGGCTCAGTCTCTTTTGCTAAGTGCTAATATGCCGAAGTACCTTTAGGGAGAAGTTGTTTTATGTGCTTCTCATCTTATTAACCGCCTTCCCACTGCCCCTCTTCAAGGTCGTGTCCCACTTCAGGCCTTGTCTAACTATGTTTCTATCCTTTCTTAAACATCAGTGTGGTAAGGTGACAGCCTTAATTATTTATGTAGATGATATGGTTGTGACAGGTGATGATAGTGAGGAGATACAGAGGTTACAAGTACAATTGTCTTCTGAATTTGAGATGAAGGATTTGTGGTAAGGTGACAGCCTTAATTATTTATGTAGATGATATGGTTGTGACAGGTGATGATAGTGAGGAGATACAGAGGTTACAAGTACAGTTGTCTTCTGAATTTGAGATGAAGGATTTGGGTAGTTTAAAGTACTTATTGGGAATTGAAGTTTCTAGTGGAAAAAATTGCATTGTTTGAGTCAACGAAAGTATGTTCTAGACTTGTTAGCAGAAATAGGTATGTTTGCCTGCAAACCTGTTGATACTCCTATTGAGCAGAACCATCGGTTAGCAGAGTATTTATATCAGGTTCCTATGAATAAAGCAAGATATCAAAGGTTAGTTGGTCGGTTGATTTATTTGTCTCACACTGGACCAGACTTAGCCTATGCGGTTAGTGTTGTCAGTCAATTCATGCATAATCCAAGTGAGACTCATATGGATGTTGTGTTTCGCATATTGCGGTTTTTGAAGTCTGCTCCAGGGAAAGGATTGATCTTCTCCAAACATAGTCACTTGGATGTTTCTGGGTACACAGATGCAGATTGGGGTGGTAACATCACATATCGTCGGTCCACTTCTGGTTATTTTACATTTGTTAGTGGTAACTTGGAAGAGTAAGAAACAAAATGTGGTGGCTCATTCTAAAGCAAAGTATAGAGGGATGGCTAGAGGACTGTGAGATGTTGTGACTGAGACATTTGCTGAGAGACTTGGGGTTTAAACAGAGGAAGGCTATGCCTCTGTATTGTGATAATAAAGCTGCAATTGAAATTGCACACAATCATGTGCAACATGATCGTACTAAGCATGTGGAGATAGATCGACACTTCATTAAGGAGAAATTAGATGGACAAGTCATTTATTTCCCTTTTGTCCATACAGAGGAGCAGTTAGCTGATATTCTTATAAATGCTCTCTCAGCTAAAGCCTTTCGTGACTTACTTGACAAGTTGAGCATTTGCGATTTGTATGCGCCAACTTGATGGGGAGTGTTGGCGTGAGTCATGCACCTTTGTGATGCTATGAATGAAAATATTATATTAGTAATATTAGTTTCCTAATAGGTTACTATGTATCATTTATATTAACCCTATTCTTAGGGATGAATGAATTATCAAGACATTCCTAATCACTTCTGTTCTTTGTGACTGCTGGAGCTCACCTTTGAATCGGGTCGGATCCCGGACTAGATCCACTTATCCTACACTGATCGCCTATACGAGATGCTCGTCATGTTCGTTGCCTCGAACCGTGCCGGCTTCCCTCCATCCACACCGAAGACTTCCCCAGCTCCCACTCAGCCCACACTGATCGTGTACGTGTAGCGCCTCGGCGGAGTCTGGGTTTGCTGGGCTTCACCGGAGAGAGTAGAAAAATAACAAAAAAGATGTTAAAGTATGAAAGGACAAAAATACCTTTTATTTGTCAATGTTTTTAACAGATGAAACGGTTATAGATACTATTCTTCGGTCAAGATAAAAATGTCAGATACCGTTTTAAAGTTTTTGAAAGTTGAGATTTTAAAAGTTAGATTTTCTAAAAGGTCGGACACTGTTTCGACCATTTCAAGAAAGAAGAAAAAAAAAAGAAATAAACAGTCCTGCCGGTCACCTCAGAAGCCTACAGGCAGATAGAGCAGGATGAATTGGGATGGGACTGAAACCGATCAGCAATGTGGACACACGTGCGAGTCTGTGACACAATAACAGTGATGTTGAGATGTGGGCCTGGGGCAACATGCACGTGGGTGCAATTAAAAGTTGGGGAATTAGTTTTGGACTTTTGGATCTACAAGGCCCATTAAGCACAGGAGTTGTCTCCATGCCAACTTAACTTGCCAGTACTTATACAGTACCTCTACTCCTCCTCCTGTCTTTGTTTCCCATGTATACACATACTGATTGCTACATGCCAACTCCCTATACCATCATGCATGCTTATCCTGCTTCATGCCCATCATACAATATATACACTGAATATATATATGTAATTCTATATCATCACTCAATACATACATACATGTACATAACATATCGGGTAAAGCTATATCTATCCATATGTCTAGGTATAGGGCCACACTTAGACAATGTATTGAATGCCAATTTGTACATTACAATGCGAACACACTATTGTTAAACGTGTTCACAATTTGTACCAATTATTTTTATTAATGATCAACATACTATAGTGATTATTTGTCGAATCCAACGAAAGATTCAAGCTTTAAAATGTCTGTTGTATTGTGTTAACATATAGTCGAAACTCGGAACGACCTTCACTTATGTCTGCTCTTCGTACATCATTTTAATTAAGATACTTTTAGGGTGGTGTTAGTAACACACTTTTTTTCTTCTGTTTTACATACCTCATCTATCTTTCTATTCTTTTATAATGAAGGATTGTGTTATTAACACCATTTTTCTCTATTCACATACACCATATAAAGAATAAAACACTTGACATACAGGATATGTGAATAGAGATTTTTGGTGTGTTAATACTTAATAGCAACACCCTCTTATGAACATTTCTGCTTCTCTTCAGCTTTTTAACCAATTAATTAGCCACACATAGAACTTGAAGTTTATCTATGATTTTCTAAGATCATTTGTCTACGTATGCCTCGATACATTCGCATGTATTTGTATACTTACGACGAGTGTATGAAAGAGCATTGGCAGCTGCATATCCACCTATATATCCATTTTCTTGTCAGAAACTAGCTAGCTAGGACGAGGCATTTGCTACCAAATATACGAGTGATTTGCAAATCTTATATTTTGGCATGTTAAACAATTGCTTTGATATCCACAAAAGGTCTAGCAGGCTCCTCTCTAGATATAACTTAAAAGCAAAAAGTGGGATTTGTTTACATTGTGTCGAGCTTGTTGTTTACCATGCCCTTGCTGCTCTTGTTGCTCCAAATTAAGAGCATCTCCAACAGTTTTCTTAAAATTTTTCTAAAATGGGGAAGCAAGAGCTAAAATCTCCAAAAAAATTATGATCAAAATCTAGCAGCTTCTCCATTTTGGAGATTTCAGCATTTAATACAACAATAAAATATAATATATCATCATTAATTATAACAAAAAACATTATATATTTCATTGTAACAATAAACTACCCAATAAAATATTTTATTGTTGTCTTAAATTCGTTGGAGCACGTGAAGAATTTAATTTTGGGGAAGGAAGGCTTTGCTGCAAATTTGGGGAATGAAGGCTTCTTTTCTTCTTCATCTCCATTTTGAGGAATGGGATGGAGAAACTGTTGGACCTAAAAATAGCTCTATATTCCCCAAAATTGAGAATTTCAAGAAAATGAAGAAGCTGTTAGAGATGTTCTAACCCCAACATTATTTGACTTCTCTTCTTTAATCCCCTAACAGAACACCACCGTCCAATAATGTGCCCATCGATCAACTAGTTCTGAATCTTCTAAAAATTTAAAAAAAAAAAAAAAAAAAAAAAAAAACTAGACTTAGACTAAGAACTATATCTATGATTCATAATCATTGCAACAATCAAACTAGACCAGTATAAAGAAGAAGAAATCCGATCGATGATTGGCCTATAATGATTAACCCTGAGCATTTTGGCAGATGGGGCTCAATAATCTCAGAAATCATATTCTCTGCATGCAGAAACCCAGATCTTGTGAAGGTTCTCTTCTCTTCTCTCTCATGGAGCTTCGTGAAGAATCGAAGGAGGGTGATATGCATGGGTCAAATAGTCAGACGAACCATTTTACCGGAGTAGAATAATTGAAGGGAAGAAAGGTCAAGGCGGGTGAGTGGGATGCCCTGCAGCGCCGCACATGGGATCGGGTTTGACGCTTAGGGCGACACCACCCAACACCTTCACATGGTGGCTTCCGTGGTGGCCCGCTTCCAATATCAAATGCACGAGCCACCCTAGCTATCAATCTCACTACAACATGCACTGCCCCTTTGGTCCCAGATTCTCTCTCCCTCTCTGTTTAATTAACCATCTGCTATAGCTTCTCGATCTCTCTAAGTTCCAGACTGAAGTTAACCAACCGAACCAAGAAGAAGACCGCGGCAAAACCCTAGCTAGTCTTCGTGGGGTCTGATCATGCTCGACTTCGTTTTCTCTCAATATTTATGCTCGATCGAGTACTAGTAGATCTGCAAAGTTTCTACTTATTTCTCAGCAATATATGACTGCTGTAATATAGTTCGTTCGACTCTTTTACGCACAAGAAAATCACTCACAAGAAAATCACTGGTCGACAAAGCAGTAATGTTACTTGGTCGACAAAGCAAACTAGTCCTTACGATCAAAGAGGTTTCATACGGTCATCACTAATTGCACCGTCAATTTAGATATTCATCATGTTAGCAGTGACAACATGAATCTCACTGGTCGAACCTTAACATGGTGTCTATTTTTTCTTTAATTTTTCTTTCATTTTCGAGATCATTTGGTTGCCCTAAATATTTTGACATTGTACTTAAGAAGCAGAAAGAGAAGGACGAAGAAGAAAAACAAATTGTGGCCAGCATTGTGTGCATACAAATTTGGAGTAACATCAGACAGATCAACACCAGAAAGACAACAGATATGGTGACCAAGCCTTTAACAACAAACAGTTAAGAGTGCCTGTCAAATAATTGTACAAGTTTTATTGCTTTTTATAGCTTCCAACATTTCGTTTGGTGAAGTGATATGTATACTCATCATAGTCACACACACTGCAAAAGGGTACAACCCAACATTTACTTTTAGCATGTTTCACTACCACAATGGTCGACCATATATAGGAAACAAACTAATACCAGAGCATGGTGGACGGTGGTGGTGTTGGTGTTGGTGGTGGACTGGTGGTACTGTGTACTGAAAATTTGATAATTTTGACAGAAAATTTGAGTATTTTCTATTCCAAATTCATTATTGGAATTGATCTTATGGTGCTCGATCGCATTGATGTATGGTTTTGTCCCAAAATTAACCATTTTATTGGTGGTGCTGAATAAGTTAGACGTCTACATAAATTCATAGCTAGCACACATTTAATTTGATAAGCATTCTTCTGGCTAGAATGGCAGAATTAATCTCTTTCTTTCATTCTTCCTATGAGCTAGGGACCGCGAATGAACATTAATGAATTTACGAACAGTATGGTTAGAGATCAAAACATACATCCTTTGCTAACCATCAAGACATATATAGATGGAGTCGTCACTTATAAATGTGGGTTTAATTAGATATGGAATTTTGGTTCAATCATTAGAAAAGGAAAAGAAAGAAAACAGAATATCCGAGTAGATAAACAAAAAAAATTAATAATAATGAGTATGATCGATCGAGATGAATCTGAAACCACATCGATCATTTTCACTAGAAGTCTAGAATACTCTTGTATTCCAAGAAAGAGTATTGCACTCGTGGAAAAAGTTAGAGAGGGTGCGTATGAGCCTGAAGGTTTTCTCAAATTGGTATTTGATTGAAATGTGATTCCAAAAGCTCATCAACAAAGATAGTGTCAAATCCTCAAAAGTTGGGCAAAAGAAACGTTTAGGGTTAGATAATTCTTTCTGGCTAGCTAGTCTTAATTAGTAATTTATCCCTAACAATTTGTGAAACCCAGTTGGCTCTCCCCTCCCGATAAAGAGAAGAATTAGATTTATATATATAAAGTGGTGAAAAGTGAATTTCTTGAGCTCTGAAACTTACCGATCCGATGCTCTTGCACTACTTATTGCACGGATCATGGACTTTGTACACACTAGCTAATTGATCACCAATATCAATCTTGGGTGAAGCCACCCTCTATGTACGTAGCTCACGAATCATCACTCAGTCATCAGCTTAGTTTCCTTAAATATTTTTAAGATTAATTCATTCTTAGCACCAATAACATACAAGATTAATTATTCTTTTTTTATTTAAGATTGCGGTATCCCTAAGGCTACGTAGGCCTAATGACTAATCCGCTGAGGGCCGGACAGCCAACAGGGCATTGCAGTCTCTCCTCTGACCACTTTTGACAGTGTAGTGATTAAGATTAATGATTCAATAAAATCTATAATCTGACCACTTTTGAAAGTGTCGTGATTAAGATTAATGATTCAATAAAATCTATAAAATTGATCAATTTTTAATTTGATTTAAATCTAGCAAATATGAAATATGATTCCGCAAATATGCTAAGCCAGTTTGATCAAATATTTTCCAATTGAGTAATGATCATATCGAAAACACATCGTACCGAAACAATCCAATGAATCTATATCAAATCCGAAAGCGTAGCAATCTAGTCATGAACCATGACCCCAGTATTAGGTATAGCTATAGCCAACTCTTACGTTTCGAATTTTAGACGAAGCAGGAGGAGAAGATGGGTAGGGGACTAGGATCGCAACATGAAATGTAGTAGTGAAAATGGGGAAGAGAAGCCAATGACGTACAAACTATAGGGGAGGTGTCCCCAAACTATTCCACTCCCTCTTCCACACAACAATCATAGGATAGATAACATCACCCTGTCGTCACAAACCCCAGCAAGGCTGTACATGCCAGCCCATTCAGTCCGGCCACGTGTCACTCTCCAACTCCCTGCCTACAGTAGAGTGCATGCACCCATTCGCATATTAATACCCGCCCAATCCCACATTATAACCCTCCTTCCTTCCTTCCCCTAACGTCGTGTCCATATCCTCCCACTATTATTAGTATTGCACTCAAAGCTATAAGCAATAAGCTAGAGAGATAAAGATAAAGAGAAAGAGAGAGAGTTTTAGAGAAGGAACATAGAGTTGTAGAGACAGAGAAAGCATCGAGATGGAGACAGAGCTCAGGCTAGGGTTGCCCGGAGGAGGAGGAGGAGGAGGAGGAGGAGGTGGTGGTGAAGGAGGAGGAGATCAGGTGGTGGTGATGATGAGGAAGAGAGTCTTCTCTGAAACCGAGAGTCAGATCACTACTGATGATGAGAGCAGTGCTTGTGTGGATTTGAAGCTCAATCTTTCATCCAAGGATGGTAGCAGCACAGCTGAAAAGTCCAAGAGCTTGATGATGAACAAGAACAAGGAGAAGAACGTGGATCTCCCCGCCGATCCGGCAAAGCCTCCGGCCAAGTAAGTTGATGATCTTGATCGAGATGATATATCATTTTTGTTTGTATACATGAGTGCATGTGTGGGTGTGTGGCCGTATAGATATTTATGGAATTAATAATAGGTCTCTGTGAATTATTGAGCACATGAATGAGATATATAATTGATGCCTTGTATAACATGTTGTCATATTATAGGCTTTAGCCTCATTTGGTTAATAATTAGTTTTCCAGAGTATAAACTTCTAGCTCAATCCACCTCTTAATTGGCTAATATTCCTACTCGCATAGACATTTCTCATGTCTGACTATAAATCTTAGAGGCCAAAAATAAAAAGCCTTACTTTTCAGTATGCATGTCTATATAAACTTTCTCATGATTTAGAATTTAGAAAACAAAAGCAACAAGAACACTTGTCTTTCAGATTTGGCTTCAAGTATGTAAGTTCAGCTAATTTTACTGAAGTAATAGGCAGCAACGGATCACCTTTGAATGAAAATTCAGAAATTAATCAGAACTAGCTTGCACCAAATGAATTATTACAAAGCTAATTTCTTCATCATGCAACAGGTTACTAATTTTAAGCTACTTGTCATAATTTCTGAGGATTAATCATCATTGTTTACACAATATTAGGGCACAAGTAGTGGGTTGGCCGCCGGTGAGATCCTTCCGAAAGAACATGTTGAGCGCACAGAAGAGCAGTACTACTGATGAAAGCAAGGCTGGAGGGAATGCAGCTTTGGTGAAGGTGAGCATGGACGGTGCGCCTTACCTCCGGAAAGTCGACCTGAACATGTACAAGACTTACCCTCAGCTCTCTGACGCCCTAGCCAAAATGTTCAGTTCTTTCACCATTGGTAACTTTATAAAAACCTAGCTAGTACTACAGTGTTCATAACTCTATCTGATCTGCGAGGGATGGAACTTAATCATCGAATTGAATTCCTGAAGGTAACTGTGGATCCCAAGGCACAATTGATTTCATGAATGAGAGGAAACTGATGGATCTTCTGAATGATTCTGATTACATCCCCACTTATGAAGACAAGGACGGTGACTGGATGCTTGTTGGTGATGTCCCATGGGAGTAAGTGTTTCATCTGTTATTTCCTCATTGTATGGAAAAAAAAATATACTTGAATAAATACTAATAAAATGTTTCTATTTTATTTTTGTTTTCCAATTACTTTTGTCTCATGAAATTTCCAGGATGTTTGTTGAATCATGCAAGAGACTGCGTATAATGAAGGGCAAAGAAGCTGTTGGACTTGGTGAGCATCTCAGATAACTAGTACTACAATTACTTAAGTGATCGATAAACTGATAATCTTAATTCTAGTTTCTAACTATGTAAAATTTGCAGCGCCAAGAGCCATGGAGAAATGCAAGAACAGAAGCTGAAGAACTAGCAGAATGAATCTCCACAGCCTGCTCCTTTGATCTCGTCGCGGTGGATCTATCGTCACGCGCAGATGGATTGAGCAGGTTGTTTGGATGCATGTTTGATTATTTTCCACGTAATATTTGTTTTCATATGGTTTGATATATGTAAGTAATTAAAGTGAGATACTTTTGAGTTCTTAGTTTTTATCATGGACATATTTGCATCTTAAGTATGTTTGAGGACGTCTTGGTCTTGCTTTTGTTCGATCAGTGCTAATGGCTTGCTTAATAAGCACAATAATGTATGGACCATTTAATAATTTGTTGTATTTAATGTGTGTTTTTCTTTTTTTATATTTTTAAACCCTGAGATTATTTCTTTACACATGATTGGTTATATATATGATATATATCTTTTCCTTCCGGAATCTATAAACAATGGTTTACGGTCACGATCATTTGGTCTACTAACATAAGTATTCTTCAATGTATAATTTTTTTTTCGACCCTAATAGTTGTCTATCAATTGTTGTATGATAAAAGAATAAGAGAAAAACATTTTCTATGTATTGTATGTTTCTTTGTCTAATCACGAATTCACGATTCACATTGAACTTGAAGAGATTGAATCTTCAAAATTTATGGTCAGTTTCTGGCTTTCTGCGTGTTTGAAGGGAGTGAAAGGAAGTATTAATTGTGAATGCTACATGACATGTTTGATTGAGGGAACAAGACTACAGTAGCATGTGCATTTCAATGTAGCATTTATATATGCATGGCCATTTTTTTTTCCTTCCTGAAATTGCTGGATTTATCATTCCAGCCTTGAATAAAATGATTGCTGTTGTCCAGCTCAATTGATACAACTTGTGAAGGAAAGACAAAAAAGAAAAAGAAAAAAGAATGAAAATAGATGAATCGTTTGCTCATTTAGATGATCACTGCAAACTCATTGAGGAAAAGGTGGGGGAAGTCTTTGCAGCCTGTAATCCTCATTTTATTCCGTTTCTTCATAACCGCCAAGCAAAATTGAGTTTTTCAGTAACTACATATATACAGCAAAACTGAAGCGAGGCCTTCGTTTCCAGCAGGGTCACCTTCAGAAGTCGATGGATTTGATTATCAAATCAGCATTCTTCTTTGATTTAATTATGGTCTCTGCATTAGGCCGGTCGTTGTGCTCAATCTGCGGGATGGATTTCAGGTCAGAACTCAACTTACTACTAACCCACCCAATAAGAAAATTTGGGGATCAGAACAGGAATGAAGCTTACCCGCCATTTAGCAACATCTGGGGGTTTCCCTACAGTTCAGAAATGAAAAATACAATCAAACACGCATGTCTTTATATCTTATATATCACAAGAAGCTGATCGAAACTTCAAATTCAGGGATGGTATACCTGTTGCAATATGTCTCTTGAGAACTCGTTGCATGGATTTGTCAATATCGACCTCTATGAACCTTTTAACAAAAAAGAAACATCATGAAATAGTATCAAGTGACACCTCCCACAATCGAAATTTCCAAAATCAGAAGAATAAATTACCAAATTGGTATGCATCTCACACATAGGCTAGTCACATATCAGAAGATAAACAATCACCATTCCGAGAGGCAACACTTTTTTTCGGGAATCTACTAGTTGGAACCTCAAAGCCTTTTTTTATGAGTCTTTGCGATAAGATTTAATAATTCTATTCCATGATAGATCCTATTCTTAAGCAGAATCTAGTCCTACATCTCTGAAAAAGCCAGGTGCACGTTGTATATGCAATTCAATTACCATGTTTGAACTTTGTACACTATGCCAAGTAAGAGCTACCAAGTCAGCCTTATCGGAGAAACCAAATCTATCCCAATAAACTGACCATATCAGGAAGTACATAACCTCAGTAAAATGCAAAGCATGACATGTTTTCTCAACATTGACATCTGCTCCGATGAATATAGCAGATCAGACAATTCCATTACACTGACATACAATTTTGCATAAAAATAGCCAAGGTTCAAAGCATGACATGTTTTCTGAAAGTACATAATCTCAGTAAAGTTCAAAGCTGACATGTTTTCTCAATATTGACATCTGCTCCACAGGCACCAATTATTAAATGGATATAGCAGATCAGACAATTCCATTACACTGACATACAATTTTGCCTAAAAATAGCCAAGGAGAACATAACTTACCACTTCTCGTCAAACATAGACGATATTTCATTCCACACCCCATCATCCAAGAACAAATAATTTCCTTCTACTATGACCACTTTATTCCTGCAAAGAAGAAATTAGAGAGTTACCTCCATCCGTGAAAGATGCCAGAATCAAAACTTCACAATTTTTGGACTGGCATTACAGCTTAATGTCCTTGGCACCCTAAATCGTTCATATCAGCTCATTTGTTACTTATAGATACTCCTGAAATAGCTAGTAGCATTTACTAATTTCAGTCCACTAATGGCAAACAATCCCACCATCAAACTAAAATTTGGCGGATACAAAAGATAATATCTTCCTGACCTACTAAAACCCCGTTAACTTTCATTGTTAATATTGTTCTCATACATAGTCGAGTTCCCAGCTTTCTTTTATTTTCCAATCAGATATGTTTCTCTAAAACATGCCCTATATTTCTAAATGTTTAGCTAGTAATATTCAATTAATCATGTGAAAATGACAGATTACTCACTGAATGCTCACGAAGATATCATCTTCTACTGGATCTCCAACGCCATGGTCAAATGAAGGTGCATATACTGATCCCTGCAACAATCTTTTGTTTAGAATGTATCACAGATCACTAAATTCTTGACAGAGACAAGTAATCATTAGTGAGCATCAAATAATCACCTGACTTCTCAGAGTCTTCAATGACTTGAGTAGTAGTTCAGGGTTGAAGGTCCACGGAGCTGATTCACCAATTCATAACATCAAAGGTTTTTAATGCATACACAAGGTTTCAAAGTATCACTCACAAAATAAAGAAACCTCACCTCCCCTTCTTGCATGAGCTTCCTCAGGATTCTAATATGCAAGAAAATTATAGCAAATTAGAATCACCCCAAAGATGTTCATCAACATAAACGTTCACTTAGCATATTCACATACAGCATTATTTGTCGAAATCAGTGCCAAATTGCTAACCATGTCGTGAAGAAAATAAATGTTGCTTCCAACAAATTTGACTTTTTAACTTGCTAGTACATCACCCAAGAAAAAAAGCACCATGCCATGATAAACTTCTCAAATATTATTGATTTTCACTGTGTATAATCTTATTGATAGGATCAGTATATATACAAGTATGAGAGCTCCAATTTAGGAGTTCAGATCCTTACTCTAAGCACAGCATTAACATAGAATATCCTACTGATCTTCTATACTTAATAGCCTAATATACTGCTATACATAATAGCCTAGTAATCTGCTATGCTAACATTTAGTGAGAGAATCATGGAGGAGGTTTAATAGCATACATTACAGTATATCAACAGTTGAGCATCTCAGCTTCAAGCTGATACACAATCAAGGATGACTGCTACAATAATAAGACTTGGAGCACTTCAAATTTGGTAATTTCTATGAAGACAGGTTATTCACAAAGTGGTTACTTTATATTTAAACAAAATCATGTTTTGTGTCCCAAAGAATATGTTATGAACTTATTTTAAAAAAAAATGGTATGAACTGCCCGTATATTCCTCAGCTTGACTAGATATTTCAAAAAAAAAAAAAAAATAATATATATATATAGATAAATAACAATGCTAGGACTACCACCCGCAAACCCCGAGCAATGCAGATGAAAAAAACAAAATTAATAATATCAGAAGGAGGGCTAACCTCCATTGCATCCAGCTGAGAACGGTAAAGATGATACCCATCCATGGGAAGAACTGCAGCCACCTCTAGAGGCGTAACTTGGGAATCCAATGAGGAAGCTTTCTGAGGCCATAACTTGTTTACACGTCGTACTACTTCAGATGCAAGAGTACTCTTTCCAGCTCCAGGAGGACCAGCCAAACCCACAATATGCCTACACAGTACCTCGGCCAGATGGATAACTTTGAAGAGTAACAATGCAAACCCACATGATAATCGAATACAAATTCAAATCGAGTGTTGTTGCTTTTCTACACTCACATAAAGAGTGAAAATGATAATAGATTGACATTATAGGACTGTTAACAACAACTCCAATCCAAAACGATAAAACTCATACCAATACCATGCCAGGTAACCAAAGAAAGGGATTATAATAGTATAATTGTGCAGTTCATGGTCCCGATTATAAAAATTATAGTATTGCATATTTGCATAGGAAAGACGAGAACCACAATTAACTGAATTAAGCAACATCTGAAAACAGATGCATTCAGAACTTTCTTTACCAGATTGGAAGTGATAACTTACTTCAAATTCGGATTTGACATTGCTGCTGCTGTAGGAACAAGGCGTTCAGCCAAAGCATCATACACTTCTTCTATACACCTTAGAGGAAACAGAAGCAACCAGTCAAACAATGAGATAAGGACACAAACAAAAGAAGTAAACTTTCAGTTCAACCATGAGGAGCTATAGCCATTACAAAACACATATAAAGAAGAGTATGTCAGACATACCTGCCCTCTACTACAGGAGCTTCCCTTTTTTGAGAACATAAAACCTGTAGAGGGAAGACAAGGTATCAACATGAAAAACCCATTGCATGGAAAATTGCAAACGTTAAACCCTTAAAATCCAAAACACAAGGAGCCATTTGCAAACCTTCAGAGAGTTACTCTTGGCAGAGGGAGCTCCAGTTCTAGCAACCAAGGGTTGTCCAACTGTTCTGATGGAAGAGAGGGACAGTGCAGAACAATCCCTATTAGGAAATTTTACTCTTTTGAGAAGCAACGGTTCTGCAAATCAAAAAGAAAATTACTAAGTAATATGAATGTAATCTTGGCACAATAGAGGTCAGTAGCGATTGAATTTGCTTTTGCAACCACGCTTCCTGAATGAAATTTTGATTTCACACCAAAATTTTGAAATTAATTCGAAGTTTGCAGACATTCATAACAGAAACTAAGGGAAAGAAGACCGATTGAGCTCCAACTCGTAGATTCCCAACCATTAGAATCATGCAAGTAACCACAATCCATGGAAAGGAGATGAAAGAAGGACCTGGTGAAAACTGATATAGATAACTCCTCGAGGTTGCTGAAGACAGAGAGACCTCCATGGACGGGTTGCTGCCAAATCGAGAACCAAAAAGAGACACCGGAACTGAGATTAGAAAAGAAACACAAGTCTGTTTCCGTTTTCTCCTCACCGAACTACAAGTGCAAATTCCGACCAGATCACCCCAAGGACTATCTTCTTAAATACTAGAGTCCATGTCATGTTCCCAAACCTCATCAGTTACTGAGAATAGAAATCATCACGCTGATTTTTACAATTTTACTGTGTCAGAATTTTGGTAGGATTCTAATTTCGGTAAGAGGACGAGGATAATATAACCGTAAACAAACATGATCATGTCACGTATTTCTTATATAGTTGTTTTTTAAAAAAAATCCGATACTTTTTTTTTTCTCAAGAAAGAAATTCAATACAAAAGAAAAATGATCCGAAACATGAAATAGTCCAGCTTCTACTGAAACCAAGCTGGTGGGAACATCTCGGATGCACTTACAATTCAGAAATCCAAAGGGTTGAAATATAAAAGTGATACAATTTATTTGAATTGAGTTTATAAATTTTAAGTCTGATATCTAGGGATCTAATGTTTACCTAATTTTGGAACACTAGTTTGAAGCTACAACACAGTTCAGTTTCCACGAGGTGAATGCTATTGTACAATGCACCAGCTTCCTGTAGTGATTAGGATCGAGTATGACACTTCGGCTTACGGAGAAACAAGGCCTGGTGCACCATGTTTAAGGTATAGGAATGTCCCGATGGCATGCGATGATCTAGAAAAGCACATTACAAGGCCGCCGTTCAACCCTTCTTCGCTTCTTATCATCCTCGTATGACTGCAAACTCTGCATATGGATATAAAAACAAAATGTTACAGAGATATAAAGTATGAATCTCTACTACTCTACTCATCTAAGCCTTCGTTCTGCAAGAAGCATGAACGGAGATTTTTCAACAGCCCACAAAAGAAAGGTTTGATAATTACCTGTTCCATCATATAATGTGGAACCCGAATCCTCTTGGAGCCACTGGCTAGACGCTTGCATGGTAATAATAGGCTTTCCATAGTAGCAGCAGTATTATGGAGCTGCAATCAAATACAACCAAAATGTCAGTGTACAATATCCAATGTAATTTGAATCAAAAGCCGGAACGAAATGCTGAAGACCATTTAGTATCAAACTATCAATAGAACAGTGAAAGACATGCAGTGTTGCGAAGCAGTAGGCAAGTTCCTTGGGTAAGTTTCCTAGGTTAGTTATCCAAAATGCCTATATAACCTCTATATATTTAGTTAACATGTTGATAGCGTAATTTGGAGAAGCTCACAAGGAAAATAATATTACCTGACTGTGAATGGCTCCAATCAACATCCGTTGACAACCTGATGCATGCACCTTTTCTAAATTTGGGCACTGAAGTGACAATCTCTCTGGATAAGTGCATACAATAGTGAGTAACTTGAGAGAAACCTTAAAACTGCAAAATTAAACTGCCAAAGAGGACACCTAATATACCTGGATGCAAATTGTTACAAGAATTTAAATTTAGATCACTGAGTTCTGGGCAGCTTAAAGATAGAGCCTGCATTCATATTCAAAAAAGATTAGATCCCTAAGCAAAGAAACTATGAGAACACAATCAAAATTGTTGAGTCTTACATCTAAGCCAGTACAGCCCCACAAGCTAAGTTTTTTTAATCGGCCATGTTTGATTATCAGATTCTGGCAAATGAGGTGTGCTTTGGCTTTTGATGTCATTGATAATTGAAAGTCACTGCTTTCTTCAGAGGTAGGATCTGAAGCATTGGGATCGCATATCGTCATGCCACAGTCCATCAGCTCGAGAAGAGGCAGTTGAGTTGTGGCAAATACTATACCCACTGAAATTACAACCAGCCAGTCAACTAAAGTTTTTGGGAAACTAGGAAATCATGAGCTTAAAACTTGGACTAGGTGAAGTGATTACTTGTAGTGATATTGGGACAAAGAGCAACAAGTAGCCTTGACAGAGTTTCAGGAAACACATTGCAAATGATCTGAATGCCACTGTCACTGATACTAGATCTGAAATCAAAGGGAATCAAGAATTAGATCTTAAACAATACAGAGAAGCTATCAAATTAGATCTCTGTAACCATGCTCTTAGAGATAGTTCAATTTCTGCTTTCTTTTGAAAAGGCCTACATTGTCGATTCATTACATCTCACCTTAACTCCTGTAAAGTCATAGATCATGCCCAAATCATGGCAACTCATCTGAAGTTTGATTAGTCAGTCTATTAACTTTCTAAGAGCAGAGTCTCTAATTTAAGATTCCATAAGCTTACTTTTCTCTTAATCCTAAGCAGAATGGTTAACCTTTTAGGAGTCAGAACCCGGAAGCATAATGTCCTGCAGTATTAAAGTATAATCACAGTACTCATGCAGTAAAGTGCAGTCCTATACTTGAATGCAATACTAGAAATGCTTCTTTATCTTACATGTTCTTAGACTAGATTTACATAACTATTGACATGAACTACTCTTTAGATTGAACTGCACTTAACTGTTGCATTTAGGTAAACACACAAAAGCACAAGGACTACAATTCATTTCAACATGAGACTAACACATACCCGCTCAGATCAAGCAATTCTAAGTAGGGATAGGTTGAAGCTACAGCAGCAACTGATGCATCAGTGATTTGAGATCCAAGAACAAGAGACAGCATTCGCAAATCCCTGAACAATATAGCAATTAAAGAACAGTAATGAGACTTATTAGTCAAGAGTAATTCACTCAATGAGAGTTATTTCAGCTATCATCATTATGTGAAAAAATGCTGTAAGTTGCAGAAGTCTAGTCAGATGAAAGAAAACCTTAATTGAGCATCTGTAAGGGCGAGGACAACAGCATGTGAAAGCCGGACTGATGCAATGTGTATGTTTTGAAGCCTTGGGCAATTCCTTCCCAGACCATCAACCATTGTTATGAGATCAGTATTGTCATTTCCTTGGCGAGAAAAATCAATAGAAATCTCTTTCAAATTAGGGCAGTTGAAAACCTGTGGGAAGTGGATTGAATTAGTGAAAGGGAATTCACTTCAGTTTAAACCAAAAAACAAGAACTAATGAAATAGGCAACTACATGAGAGACAAACGAAAAGAGAGGAAAAATCACCATCTTAGAAAGGGAATGAAGACCCGAAAGCCAAAGTGTCAATAGACTTGATGAACAGAGAGCAAAGCCGCCTATATTAGAACAACCTTCCATCTTAAGGCTTTTCAGTAATCTTCTATCAGCAACAAATCGACTCAGTTCATCACTGCATTTTTTAAAATCACAGGTCCAATTATCAGTCAATACTCAATTTGTTTTCACATTCAGTATTAATCACCACTATCATCCCGTACACACCACAAAACAGTAACAGAAACACACTACACAGTCTACTGATAGCCTAAATCGCAATTGCATAGATCAAAAGCCAGCAAACATTGGAATATAGAAACTGAGAAGAAGGAGAGTGTAAAACCATACCCGGTAATCCGATTGATTGCCTTCCCAGTAGTATAGATCTCCATAGATTCAAGATTTGGGCATGAAAATGCAATACACTCTAGCATTGTCGCATCCACATCACTGCAATAAACAAATTAATCAATATCAATAACCACGACCAAGAGCAATGCATTATCAATAATCATGTGTGAACACAGAGTATTGTAAATGATAATTGCGATATCAATACTGCGTGGATCAAAGTCCCTACAGATCAAATCCTACAGTATAACGTCATCATCTGCATTTCCTTTCAGCTCGGTTAAGAATTAGATTCAAATCCTTGGTTTTTAGAGTGTTTGATTTATAAATCTCATTTGCATATACAGATCCGTTTGATTCCGTTTGCTAAAGCCCTAGATCTCATCAAAAGGCAATAATACCTTTCAATTGTGAGAGAGAGGCTAACGAGGTCGTGGCATTTGTGCAACACCAATCGAACAAACCGAACCTGAGCCCTCGCCGGAACCCTAAGCCTCAGGGACTCCGCTGCCTTCCACAGCCTCCTCGTCGTCTCCCTCCATCCCCGGCACACCATCGCCGCCGATAACAGCCCCGGCGGCGGCAGCCGCCTCAGAATCTCCCACAGACAGCTCATCGGAAGCCCGCCCCATCCCATATCCCAATCCATCTCCGTGTCCTCGATCTCATCCAAGTCCGGATCCGGATCCGGAGCATCGGAGTCTCCGTAACCGGAGCTCTCGACGTCGTCGAAGGACAAAGCTCGGCGGAGGTTGGAGTAGGGCTGACGTGGAGGCGGGGGAGGCAGCAGCGCCGGGGTTCGGGTGATGGAGATGGGAGTGTCGGGGTGAGAATCGGCGCCGGATTCGGCGGCGGCGACGCGGACGTGGCAGACGTGGCCCTTCTTTGGCTGGCCGCATCGGCCGCAGGTGTAACTGCCGCGCGTCTTGGGGCGCTTGTGGCCGTAGCTGGCGGTGGATCCGAACGGGGTGGTAGACCCGGCGGAGGAGATGTGGGGGTGGTGGCGCTGCTCCATAATAGTCTAGGGAGATTGAGAGAGAGAGATTAGGGATTTGAGTGAAGGCTGAGATAAGCGAAGAAATAGAAGATGGGGAAAATGAGAGAGAGAGGAGACAAAGGCGCGGGTGTGGGGTCCACTGGGGAGAAAGCGGGAGATGAAAGAAGGTTTTGGCGCCCTGGGTTTTTAAACCATTAAAATAATAGAGAGGGAGCCTCTGTTCTGCTGATGCGGCGAGCTTTTTTATATGATATTATTGGGGTTAATGACGGGAATGCCCTCACGTGGTTCGGGTGGAGAGTGTGACTAATGTTGGTCTGAATTGGAAGGTGCTTCCCGCGTTTTGAAATTTGTTGCCCCGCCAGAAATTTTCCTTTTTCTTTTTTTTTTTGGGATTATTTTACTTATTTTGGCGTGCGGGGTGGGATTTGAAATCCGGACTGAGATGGTAACAAATGTGTCACCATTTATGACTAAATAAGGATGCTTGTAGTAATTTTTGAATGATTGTTCTTGACTGATTCTAGGAATTGAGCTTTATACAATGGATCGTGAACTCGATTTTCTGTGTGTAATCTGCATTTGTTGAGTTTTGGAAATAATGATAAATATAGAAGATGTCGTTAGGGTGGATGGATCGGTCTTGAATTGTGTACAATGGATCGTGGATTTTGAAGAATGGTAGAAATGGAAGATGGCAATTCAAGGTTGGTTACAAGGTTAGCTTTAATGTCAAGGGCAATGACAAGACTTAAAACTCGGGTTGTTCTCACCCTAAGCATCAAAGTTAATTTGTTTTATTACTTATTTCGTAAACTTATTATATGTACATCAATTGAGGTTTTAGGCAACTAATATTTTGTTCTAGGGAGTTAGGTTGTAAGATTTTTTATTTTCTTTTGCTTCGGGCTCTGTATGATCTTATCTATAATCAACAAAAGTAAATGTCATGGTGCTTGACAACCTCCCTTAACGTATCGGCATATGATGTAAGTGCCTTTTGCTATTGATGAAGTAATACAATTCTCTCCTTTTTTTCAAACAAAAAAAACCACTTATTACTTCTTTTTTGGATAAGGGACGACCACTTACTACAGTACATTTGCATGTTGAGCTAAAATGCTTGACCTTTAACCAAAATTGAAAATTTTGTTATGTGTGTACAATTCATTTAACTGGTTACACACCAACATGTTACGTACAACAGTTGAAAACATGACATTATTTGTATGTTAAAGAATTATAGAATTACGTGTTACATTCAAGAGCTAATAATGTGTCATTCAAACAGATGGAAAAGTACATGAATAAAAAAGAGATCCGAAAACCATAAAATTACAAAAACAAAAAAAGTTATTCAACATAAACATTCGATTCCCATTTGAAAATAACTGAATATTATGTAACCGACGGAAAAATGAACAAGTAGAGCTTATTTCGGTCATATATACTGATATACAAGTAGCTAGAGCTTGGATACATTCATTAGTAGAAACAATTAGGTTTAATAGATCATTATTTTGTACGTTGTGGGGTTGCAGGATTAAATTCGAAGGGAAATTAAGGCTTTTAAAAGTTAAAACGTGCTCGATGATCAGGACCCCTACTAATGAAGTAGTTCGCTAGAATAGATCGATAAAGTTTCTGGAAGGTTCCATCTCTTAAATGCAATTTGTATCTATTTACTTCTACCGATCAACTCTCAAGTGAAGCGATTAGTTGGTGTCGACATAGTTGTCTAAAAACGTCACCCCATCAATCTATTACCTAAACCGATTATGTAGATCAGAAATGTTCACCTTCACATCAATTGATTAAGAAAACAATGCTCAACTACATTGGATTCAAATCTAAATGTTGAGAGAATTATCATTATCAATTATTTTGTAAGCGTGATAGAACATAATTAATTTGGTCGGTTACTGATGAACACTATTGTATGTAGATAGCCTAATATTAATGATCATGGTGTCACGGTGTAAAGTCCAACTTGTTACGAGACACTTCTACAACTTGGTCGCTAGATTCATCTAATGCATTAAGCTGGTTTGGTTTGTATTTATTTTTTTGGTTCTAACTTGACACATACTCGATTTTGTTTGGAACACATGCCCGATTACCTACCGATTCTATGGCATAGAAACGTATCCGTGAATCCCATACCGGGAGAACTCAATTTTGTTTCCCATTCAGTGCACAACCTGCATATTCTATGTTCACCTCCTCATTCTTTTGCATCTCGATAATTATTATTCGTATAATTTTACGTCTCGATAATTATTATCTTTGTTTGATTATAGAACGAAATGTCAAATACAACGGCTAACCAAACTTAGAAACGTGCATGTATATAACATGTTATGTGTTTTTAGGGACATAAATCCCCAAAATGCATCAACTTTCACCGTCGTTGTTGAAACTGGCCATACACGTCGAATCCAAAACTAGGGCAGCCATGATTAAGAAGAAAGCTTCAAATTTAATTTACATTTGTATCTTCCAACGAAAGAAATCAAACAGGAAAGGAGATCGATTGGTGTTAAACCTAGTTGGGGATATGAATTATATGATGCTATGGCATGGGTTGGTGCATGTTTCGATTCGTACGTGTATAATTAGGTTCAATCATAATGCATCAACCCAGCTATACATGGTCTTTAATGGTCCACCCCACGAATTATAGGACCATATATGCACCTTCATCGATCTTCATTCTCCACCCACAAGTCCACACATCAGTCGCTGCAATCAAATTCCATTAATCGTAGTGTGTTGCTGAAACCAATTCCAATTGCGCTTACTTTATTCTTCTGTGGCCAGAATGCAGTTGCGTGATTACGAATTTGTAATTTGTTTCCCAACAAAAGAAGGAACACTGTACTCGTTCTACCACAACTCCAAAAGGCCAGTCGAGTCAAATCGCTAATTAAATGGGAGGTTTATTCTAAAGTCTTTAAATCTGATTGGCCGGTCTTACGTACATTTAGATATAATGGTTTCCTATTATTGAAGATCCATATGATGTTTTCGTGAAATCCAAAAAATAAAATTATGATAGATATCAAAGAAAAATGATTTAGATCGTCGAAAATGACATCTTGTTTTTGAATGAGTCCAAATGAGTCGAAAATGACATCTCAATTCTTAATAAGTATGTGGGTTATGAATTAAGAATCTCGAGTGAATAGAACAAAGTTCAAGCAATCCAAACCATATAACTACATGCACAACGTACCATACATTTGTTTGATGATTGATTGCAAAAATGAATCTAGAGCAAGAGTCGATCATCTTTCATGCCCATTGACAATAGCCAAATTGATTGCCGGATGGTGTTGACATAGAATGAAAAAACAACACCTTTTGGCGCCGATCGACGAATCTCCGATTTTAAAAATGTTTTTGAAAATTGAAAATTCTTTATTCAAACACATGCACTAACGTCTGTTACATAAGTAAATTTTGTTTAATCAATTCACGTCGATTATAGTTTGGTATAGTTCACCATCATAGAGGCATGGAGCTAAGTCGGCGAAATGTGATAAGTTATATACTCATGCACATTTTTTCTGCACATTGAAGAGAAAACGATGCTCCCAGAGTACGAGGACAACCAGAAGTACTCATTCCATATATCTACATCATGCATCATACGTCATTTTCGACAATTGGAAAATTCACACCAGAAATACATATGCATGCCAAAAACAAATTTGCTAGTAAACTAGTTTTGGTGAAAACTAAAAATTACATTTCACCAGGAAACAAATAAAAGTAAACTTAAACTTAATAATCGAGATCTCTTCATATGTGATGATAAAGAGTTTTGCAGAATTAGATACTGGCAATGCGTGGATTTTGCTGGCATAAAAGAACAGAATATATCTTTACGAATCTTATAAACAATTAGAGACATAAACTGATTTCGTTGGTATGTCCAAGATTTAGTAGCTTAATTAATCACACTAAAATATGTATGTAATCTAAGAAAATGACAAGAATGCATGCCCTGTACAGCCAGTACAGCCACCCAACACCAAGGACCAGTTTGTAATTACCAGTTACAAGATACAACCGACGCAGAAAATTATTCTCTTATTTACTCGAATTAAAGAAGAAGATTAAAGAAGAAAGAGTCATTTCCTAAGTCTTTGTTTTTTGTTTTTGGTTCATTTCATACTCTGCATTGTATCATTTATGTGACAAAGCAGCAATGTTGTTGGAACCGATCAAAACCCAAACATACACCATTGACTTATATAATTAGCTATTTAATAACAGTTTAACAACATAACATGTATGCAATATATGCTACTTACTTGTGTTCATATTGTAGATAGCAGAGACCTTCTTTTGGTACTACAACGGAGACGCACTTAGGGTGCACAAAAGTACATTAACTCTTCAAAAACATAAGGGATTATCGGAAATAAACCAGTAAAAAAACTAAAAATGCTACGTATACACAATTCCAACGCAATTATGCGTCAACTAACATCGAATACATGTCACACAGTCAAGAATGAAGGAGATCGTGCCTAATTCCCTTGACATGCATGCATTAAAATTTCACAGATCCCTTACTTGGTAACTTCTGATTTTGAAGCAAACACTACTCGACTATGGTAATTCAGTTTGAACAAATTTATATAGAACTCCATATGCTTTTTCCTCACTACCCACCCATTAGTGATTACCAATCTTTCTCGGAAACTGGAAATACCAGTCAAGACTGAGCTCCCATGACCAATAAAAGCCCACCCGCGTGATTCACATGTAATATAATCATCTCTCTTCGTAAAACAAATATATATAACCCACACTATATATCCAAAACAATAGCTTATATTACCAACTAGCATCAACAAACAAACAACCTAGCTACTTTCTCAATCTACACAGGGACATCAGAAACCCACGTAACATTATATAAGTCCACCTTTAATCTTCCTCATTCTCCATCAACGGTGATCTTCCCTCGATCACTACCTTCATCTCCAATGGCCATTTCCTTATCCCACACAGTCCTCCCTTTCAAAAAGCTCCACCACCACGCTTCCTCAACCCTAAAGTCTCACCCCTTTCGATCAAACCTCACCCTCCCCACCACTACCACCACCACCACTCTATGCAAGGTGGTCTCGAAAACCAGCGACTCCCTAACCTCCATAATCACCGAGCTCGAAAAAGAACGAGCCAGAGTCGACAAAGTGGACGACACTAATGACATAGATGAAATCTATCTCGATGACGAAATTGATGACAAAGCGAACCACAACAACGCCACAGAGCAGCAGCGTCGTCTGCCCGACGCGTGGCGGGAGCTCCACGGCGAGGACGACTGGGTCGGTCTCCTCGACCCGATGGACCCGCTCCTCCGCTCGGAGCTCATCCGCTATGGCGAGATGGCCCAGGCCTGCTACGACGCCTTCGACTTCGACCCTTTCTCCAAGTACTGCGGCAGCTGCCGATTCACGCGCGCAAACTTCTTCGACTCCCTCGGAATGTCCCACCACGGCTACCACGTCTCCCGCTACCTCTTCGCCACCTCCAACATCAACCTCCCAAACTTCTTCAAGAAGTCGCGGTGGCCCAAGGTCTGGTCCAAAAACGCCAACTGGATCGGGTACGTCGCGGTCTCCGACGACGAGACGACGGCGCGTCTGGGGAGGAGAGACATCAGCATCGCGTGGCGGGGAACAGTGACCCGGTTGGAGTGGATCGTGGACTTGATGGACTTTCTAAAACCGCTCTCCAATAATAAGATCCCCTGCCCCGACCCGCATGTCAAAGCCGAATCCGGGTTCCTGGATCTTTACACAGACAAGGACCAAACCTGTAGGTTCTGTACTTACTCGGCGAGGGAGCAGATTCTGACGGAGATCAAACGGCTGATGGAGAAGTACCGTAACGAGGAGCTGAGCATTACCATCACCGGGCACAGCCTCGGCAGCGCGTTGGCGATTTTGAGCGCGTATGATATAGCCGAGACGGGTCTGAATGTTAAGGCGGACGGTCGGGTCGTGCCCGTGTCGGTTTTTTCGTTTTCGGGTCCTCGGGTCGGGAATGTTCATTTCAAGGAGAGGCTAGAGGCGTTGGGTGTGAAGGTGTTGAGGGTGGTGAACGTGCATGACGTGGTGCCTAAGAGTCCAGGGTTGCTGATTAATGAGCACGTGCCGGCGATGATGCTTAAGTTGACGGAGAATTTGCCGTGGAGTTACTCTCACGTCGGAGTTGAGCTCGAGTTGGATCATAAGAACTCGCCGTTTTTGAAGCAGACTAATGATCCGGGATGTTCTCATAACTTGGAAGCTCACTTGCATTTGCTTGACGGGTTAGTCTTTTTTTAAATTTCTTCATAAACAAAATTGAAACTAAATCAGTATAATGTGATCCGAAATATAAGATTAATGATTCCCGGGGTCCTGGAATGGTAGCTCACCCGGTCACCGTTTTTACTAACCAAAAAAAAAAAAAAGATTAATGACGATAAATAACGATAAACTTCTATCTTTTTGTAGAGTATGTATGTGTATTGGAAAACTAAGATATGTCTACGTGTTCCGATTACAACTTGGTTAAAATAATTGAAAACGTCATGTGGGTTATATATCTTTAGGGTTTATTATAGTTAATTAGCTTAAAGTATGTAGCACATCACTGTACAAAGTTGGTAGTGTCAAATTTCTAAGTACAATAATAAGGAAAATGATGGAAGAGGACTATCATATAAGCACTGGCGGAACTATATTGAGACCAAGGGGTGCCATGCCCTTTAATTTTTTTGAACTTGTGTATTAGGCTTTACTAATCAAGGAATTTAACATAATTAGATGTAAAAACTTTCTAATTTAGAGGTTTGGCCCCCATTCCTTTCCTATTAAACTATAAACACCATTTTTGTTACTAAGTTTAATTTATCCAATTTATTTCTCCTACCTTAATCAACTCTTGCCATATCATATTTAATCAACTCACCATAATGAATAATTTCTTTTTTATCATTCTATTATGTACAAATACTTTATAATTGATTAACTTATTTCAGTTATTTCTCTATGTATTTAATGAAATTCTAAATTTCATATTTGTTTTCAGTTTTGAACTTTTTTTTTGAACTGTCCAATATACAAAAGTTAATTATCTTTTGATATTGTATATATTCATATACAGTTATTTAATTTTCGAATACTATGTATTTTCATTTTATAACTCGGCCCCCTTTAATATATAATCCTGGCTCCGCTCCTGCATATAAGATTAGGATTTCCAGCTCATTCACTCATACAATAATGATTTGTACCTCAAGTAGTAAATAGTTTTTGACGAACATGTTCAAGTCTGGACAAAACGATACGATTCAACTCATTCAAGCTTAGTAAGTTTCCGAAAGCAACATCCATGGAGTTTACATCGTGTTTAGAAACTAGGGTTTTTCCTTGACATGGATTCACGAAAATTTCATATTGCTTTCGACAAAAACTAGTAATTATCGATCTAAAGTAGAAGGAGTTGGTAGCTAGTCGATATGATTCCACCATTGTGATACATAAAGCTGTTCCCAGAGGCCAGAGCACTGAAAAACGAATAAAGCTGTTTGATTTCGACTCTGTGTAACTACTGTCTTCATCTACCTTTAAGCATCTAGCTAGGGCACGGGATAAATAGTCACAAAGCCATGAATACTGATGCTTTGATTCCATATACATACACAGGTACCATGGAAAAGGCCATAGATTTGTGCTGGCAAGCGGAAGAGACCCTGCACTAGTGAACAAGGCCTCCGATTTCTTGAAAGATCACTACTTGGTGCCGCCTTTCTGGAGACAAGACGAGAACAAGGGCATGGTGAGGTGCAAGGACGGGCGTTGGATGCAGCCGGAGAGGCCAAAGCTCGACGATCATCCTGAAGACATTCACCACCATCTCAAGCAACTAGGACTTGTTTCCGATCAAGATCAATCCGATTCCGATCGGAAACAGTTATCTAGCTAGCTGGGTTCTTATATACGTACGTACGTACGTTGTGTAAATTATGTATGTGTGTTACTATTGCTATCTATATGATAAATATCTAGAACAATGACTCAATGAGTGATGGGATATTTATGGTTTCGATCAATCAATGATGGTTGCAATAATTGATTGCTTAGCTGATCATTGATTGATGGCTGATCAGTGAAGGTTGCTATATATTGATTGCTTATCAATGAGTTCAAATATAAACTGTTTCATTGGACTTCTACTGCCTCTTGTAACTGGTTTGAACGACAGAAACTCAGAATGACGCACATTGATTCAGGGTTGTTGCTGCCAGATATAAATTGGCTAGAGACAAGAAGCGTGGCCAAATTGATTCAGGGGCATGTTTACTAACCTGGAATAGAATTAGGAGTGGTGTAATTGATTCCGGAATAAGTGAATTCCGGCGTTTACTAACCTGGAATGGAATTAGGAGTGGTGTAATTGATTCCGGAATAAGTGAATTCCGGCGTTTACTAACATGTCAAGGTATTAGAATGGATATGGGTCCCACTTGCTTATCAGGAATCAATTCCTGACGAAACCCCTTATTTGATACCCAAGGGGGGAGATGGGTATCAAAATCAAGGTAATGGAATCAGTTTTTTCTCCCTAAAATATCCTCATCACATAATTATAATATTTCTAAATTACCCTTCCCTAAAAATATATATTTGTTCTAGGATATTCTGTATCTTTCTAGATATTTTTTATGTGTGTCTTGGTCTTATGTTATTAGGATATATAGTTTGACTAGATTTATGTATTCATTATCCTTACCATATTGGTATTGTGTAATTCTCTATATAAAGGGCTCCTATCAATGAATAAGATGATGATTCTCTTGCTATATCTCTTTCTCTACACTTTATACTTCATCATGTTATCATACACTTTGTTCTAACTCTAGAGGCAATAGCCTACCATTTTTTTCCCAAACCCTAAAAACCAAAACCGGAGGTTCTCGGCCCTGCCTTGTCTGCCGCCGTCGTCGCTTCCCGGCCGTCCGCTCCGCTGCTTTCTTTTCATCTAATCAAGCATCCAAGTGTTTACGGTATGTTTATTTTACAACCCTAAAACTCTTCCAAGTTCAATAACCTCGGGGGAGATAAAATGCTTTCTCCCCTTCTTCTACTTCATTCTATGCTTGGGTCGGTGTATTTGCAGGTACCAAAAATCCCGAAATTTTATTCGCGGGTCAAGAGTGTGTTTGATCACTCTTGTTTCCTTATCCGGGTTGTGTATGATCAACCTCGACCTATCACCGGATTGTGTTTGATCAATTCGAGGCCTTTTCCGAATTGTGTTTGATCAATTCGTGGCTTTTCCGGATTGTGTATGATCAATCCGAAGGACAAACCATTAAAAGCATCGTTTGTGACCTCTATCGAGTCTCATCACAGCTTGGTTTTGTATGCAAAAGCAATGTAACATTCTGCTCCTTTGAGTATTGACGTACTCGATGCCTAAGGCGAATCTTCGCTTGGTATCTATGGAACCTTTTATTAGAAAAGATTGAACCACATGTTTTGACCCCCAGGCTAACAGGTCTAAATGCCGAGATTTCACATCTCATGCGCTCAAAGTCTTTGAAGCGCCACATCGACAAAAGCCTTCAATGGTAATCTGTCCAAAAAGTAATGACCACAAAGTACTGTGGAATGCACTCATGGAGCGTTTCTCAAAACGTTCATATAACTCTACTTGTTGAGTTATTAGTCAAGTGAATTGCTTACCACCTTAATTGACTACATATTGTCGATGATCTTTTGTGGCATCATGATCTATAATCTTTAGCGGATTCGATCATCATCATCAATTCAGTTCTCTAGGTCCTCCAAGTTGGTTTGGAATTACCAACGAGACTTAATTTTGATCATACAAACGAGAATTGTATATACGCTAATGCGATAAACGTATTTGGGATTATCCCCTAATGTGGGGACAACAATATGGGTCATGGCAACGGCAGAAAACGTCGTGCCGATGTCTAGAAAAGAGGGGGAGGTGTCGCCAGCTCTAATAGCAACACTCCTGGTCTAGACACCATTTTGTTAAAACTACTCACGTCAGCTCATAACAATGCAACCGTTGTGGATCTTCGGATCACTGGTTCAAGATTGTCCAGCTCTTTCAAATTTTGAATGCATACAAAAAGGTACAGAAAATCAATATGAGGACAAGAACGTCATCCTCATGATTGCGAATTTTAAAGATTCGGATCCTGCTCTAGCTACCTATGACTTTGATGTCATCGGCTAGACATTGATTTTCGTTCCAAGCTATATGTACTAAGGCGTTGTATCGACGTTCTTCGTCTATTTGAGACCTCGATGTACTCACATTAGTAATAATGAATGTCTTAAGAATTTTTTCAAAGTTATGAAACTATTCTCCTCTTATGGTTCGTATTGATTTACAAAAAAAGATGTACATTTTTACATCGTCCTTAGAAGCATGGCATATTTACAATCTACATGGTTAGATTGTGTCGTTTTGGTCTCTTCCAAGTGAAGATGACGTACGACCTTGCATCCTCAAGAAGGATCGCTAACATGTTTCCGGTTAAGTCTTCTACCCTTTAGCGGATTTTCCATCATCAATTGTTCAACTAGGCTCATCCAAGCTCAGTGTGATGTCTTAGAATTGTCCGAAATTAAGAAGATAGTGGTTTCAAGTGTGTCTCGCACTACCGACCCTCCACGGACATGCCTGGTCATACTGACTTGGAGTTACCGAAAACTTTTGATTTTGGATCCCCCTACGCTATTAGACCAATTGTAGTCTTGCAAAAAACGTTGAAGACTTATCAAAACCGGAAAATTATCATTATGATCGAATCCTCTAGGTCCTCTGAGTTAGTTTTTGTCCATGTCAAGGAGCTTTTGCTAACTAGTCATGGAGTTTACGACCTTGGAACGACTTAAAGGACTTGATTTTGATCATACACACGTCACTTTTGGCTAAGGCAAAAGCCTACACGCCACATGCAAGCTTCATAGCTTCGTACATGCCAATTCTGCGAAAAACAACAATCTGTCTCTTCTGGACAGTCAACTTAGTTTGAGCTTTGTGAACAGCTCCGGACGAACCAGATAGTAAGCTTTATATCATTGGAAAGCTCTACGAGTCTAGTTTTCAGAACTTTTTGCGGTTCGTCAATATCTATTTTAACGAAGAAGTTATGGCTATTTTAGTGTGCAAAGGTCATTCTGCGCGGAAATTTTTATGCACTCGGGATTGCAGCTTTTTGTAGCTTATTTCAATCATTCTAAATGGTTCAAGTGGAACCATTTACTCGCCTATCCACTACTTCTTATAGATATGTCTCATAGAGACATTGAGTATTTCGCAGACAGTGGAATTATCCACAATATTACAAGGAACTGGCAACTATCTTTAGATTTTGTGTCTTTGTAAATCTTCTGTGACTATAATGATTGAATCATACCGGTCATTCAGGAACGCGGTTTAACTTGAATCTTGATGTCTCATGGCACCATGATCAATGTCACAAATACCCTCTATGCATTGAGAGGCAATCAAACCATATTGAGCTTTAAAGACATTTCTGCTAATAGTTTTCATTTGAAAACACATTGTGAGAATGAACAAGAATTCTTTTGTGTATACCTTCTCATAAATGCATACTGAAATGCATCTTAGAGAAATTTATGAGTCAATCTAGTGGACTGTATGTCACTACGATTCGAATATCGAATCTCACGTTGTCGCGAAACATGATATTTAGGACACTGACTCATATAGACTTTGGTTTGACCAAATTGGTCAACCTGGGAGAGATATAATGGTCCAAATTTTGAGAAATTCTCATGGACATCCATTCTTCCGCTCAAAACGAAGACATTCGAGATCTAGCATCACCATGAAGCATGGTGGTGACCCGGGGGACATTGACGTCATCCGAACACGACTCCAACTTTCTGGAGGTCGTCCGGTCAATTCCTCAAGCAATTGAGGTGTACCGGCCTTCCCTCGATGTCGCATTGGCCCTCCTTGCAATGCTCATTGCTCGTTTTGAAAGCCTATTCTTTAGCTAAATTAGGAGTAAGACCCTCCTACGCTAAATAACACAAAAGAGAACATTCCATTCTTACATCAAACTATGTAGATAGATACAACCAACTTGCGGACACCTTTTTATGCTTTATGGTGTTGGTTGAAGTGTTAACACACTGGTCACGTGTTACACTATTATCTACTGCTTATGCTGCTTATATCTCTACGAGCTCACTACCCATTCTTTAAAGAAGTTTATCGGGATGTAAGTTGAAGTGTCCTGTACCCCACGTTCATACGCAATATGGTCTCACCGAGGCTACGACTAAGCAACTTTAGCTTGTCGCTCGAACATTATTGATGCGCACCGATCTTTCTATTGCGCCTTAGGGCTATGCAATATTTGCATGCAGCCTTACTATTCTTCTACGACCCACCATCATTGAATATTTTGTACCAGGATTGCAATCCTTGAGCTCAAACAAGATTGAAACGGATCTCCAATCCTTGAGCTCGGCTAAATGTTATTTCTAGGTGCCAAATCGCATTGCCACTGCGTACAATGATGAGTCATTTGAGATGAATAAGTATTTAGGTTGGATGTGAATCTCCACCTATAATTCGCATATGTAGAAACCTTGTCAGGCAATCTCATTCACCGCTAAATTGCGGATTGTCACTTTGATGAGACAATATTCCCGCCGTTAGAGGGAGATAAGAACACAAATGTTCAAGTGGAACGACGTGAATTGTTGTGGTTTGTCCCCACTAAGTCTCATCTTGATCCCAAATGCTTAAAGTGTTAAAATGACGAGATCACATGCTGCAAATATGTCTGCAAGGATTAAGGTCCCATCAAGAGGACATGGCGCGCCAAAAGGTGTTGGTCTTGACGCCATCACCATGGATGGTGATATAATGACGTCATATAATGGAAAAATTGGTGTCACAAGGCCGTATGGCTCCCCAAAAGGAGGGAGGCCCTTAGGTTCGATACTTTCTCGCATTAGGAAGAAAGCGAGCTTGACACAACCTGATCCATTGATCAGTGATACTCAAATTCGTCTCATGGAGTCTGAATTGTGATTATCGTTAGGGGACGCCTCAATGTCAAATCCAATCCATATAGAGATCTTTACAAGTATTACACTAGTGTAAATGAGGACGTGAGATAATGAGTCTACTATCGAATCACCTTTTGTCGATGGATATCAACTTAGTTGATTGGCCTAATGGAAAGATGCGATCCAGCATTAACAAAGAGATAGGTTCTTGGGCAGGTGATGCCGACACCGCAAGCTAAACCCTATCAACTATACCTTTGTTAGATAGCGTAGTGAGAACAAGAGCTTAGACTCACCTTATGGTGCAAGGTCTCTCACTAACACGCACTGAGATCGACTACGATGAGAAATGCTCTCGTAATAGATGTCATTGAATTCCACTACTTTGTCAGTTTGGTAGTTTCCTAATAACTGAACATGCAGCCTATGAATGTGGTCATAATAACATCTTTACGGGATCAGAGATATACATGAAGATCTTAAACGGACTTCATTCATCCAAGTCAAGTGGCCCCAGACCACAGGAGCATGCGTTTGCTAAATGTATTGAAACACACATGGACTTTACTTGATTTGGAAAGGATATGGTGAATTATGCCTTTGCATGTTCATCCCGGATTTACATGGATTCTTGAATCAAGAGATGCCAATATGTATCAACATCCGAAGAAAAAGATCTTGGGAAGACACGGTCTCGATAAGGCAGTCGATGACTGTATTGATGATGATTTTCCATCAATCGGCTTAGACGCTCTAACGAAAGTAAGGTCTACATATACTCCCATGATTAGTCAAGGTCTAAAGAGAGATCCGTTGTTTTATCTAAAGTAAGATGACAAATATGTGTTAAGAGATGGAGTTCTCATCTAAGTACAATAAGACGCATCAATGTACTCAACACAATACGAAAGACTTGACATCTCATTCGCTATGAAAAGTTGTAAAGCTAAGTGTAGCTATGCGCCTACGCAACGCCAATGTAATGACAGTAACTCCTTTTTCAATACTTAATGGTATGAAAGGTTGAGGCTTATTCTATCCCTACATAAGAAAGACACATCAAAAGCGAAATCATAATCTACCAAGTTTTGTAGATCAACTTCTAAGGGACCTATAGGAAATCTCACTCATTGGAAAATGGTGAAATTGGTACCATTGGAAAGGTCTATGTGTCTACTTTCCAGGGACACCAACCATTTGATCATAGCTATCATATTGAGTGAGTTATGGCCATTTTAGTAAAGTAGGACGAATCTGTCCGAGAATCTGATTTTGGCAAAACAGTCAACTTCGACGGGATGTTGTGAATAGCTCCTGACGAACCAGAACGTGTGTAATATACGGTTGGAAATCTCTATGAGTCTAGTTTCCAAAACCGTTTACGGTTTGTTCATATGTATTTCCTAGAGGAAGTTACGACTGTTCTAGTAACCGAAGGTCATGCTGCGCGGAAATCTGATTTCCTGCACGAACTTATGTTTTGAGTTCACAAGCGGCCTTCTCCTCAAGATCTAAGTGTAAAAGATCATTTGAGGACAATACGGCATGATTTAGTTAATCATTGCCCAATGCTACATTTGAAGACATGTTAAAGAGCATTGACATGCTAAGTTGTTGAAACTTCCGTGATTAGTAAGAATCAGGAAGAGCCATTTGATTGATGTAAATATCAGGGGGAGGTGTGAACTTCATGGGGAGTTTAGCACATACATACTTGTCACTATCAAATGTGAAGGGTGCGTTGTACTATTTTTCTCCTACGATCAAGGTTCAGTTTCTCCCACAGGGTTTTTATGACTTGACGAGGTTTTTGACGAGGCAACAGATCAGCATCATTGGCATATCAGCGCGCGGCACAAGGGGGAGTGTTCTAAGATATTTTGTATCTTTCTAGATATTCTTTATTTGTGCCTTGGCCTTATGTCATTAGGATATGTAGTTTGATTAGATCTATGTATTCATTATCCTTACCATATTGGTATTGTGTAATTCACTATATAAAGGGCTCCTATCAATGAATAAGATGATGATTCTCTTGCTATCTCTCTTTCTCTACACTTTATACTTCATCAATATTGTATTTTAGGGGTATTTTAAATTCATTTCTTGCAGGGGTATTTTAGTAATCAAACTAGTTTTAATTCTGATTCCATATGGTAAATAAATAACATCAATCGTAATTAATTTCATTCCTATTTTGGTTCTTTATGGTAAGTAAACAGTAGAATGAAACTGATTCATTTCTCATACCGATTCTTATTGATACCGATTGTTGTTGATACCGATTCATGATAATTTTCATTCCAAGTTAGTAAACGTGCCCAGATGTGCTGGTGAGGCAATACTAGCTATCAGCGGATCAGCCTATGAGATTAACATGTAGTCGAGTTAATTATACGATTGAATTGATTCCTTATGATCATCACGTTCTTACTATCTCTTCTTTGTTCCAAGCAAACAATTTGAGATGTCCTAAACATGTTCATGAGTTGCCAGGAGTTCAACTTCCATCAAATGTGTTCAACAAAATATGAAAACTCGATTTTGTAGAGCAAAGCTAGGAATTGACTCCCAGATATCCATTGCAAATCAGACAGAGACCCAAATGTGCATAGACTACGTACTCGTGTGTGAATCGCTTCCCAAACCTCTATAAGATTATGAACTTAGAGGCTGAAAGTCTGTCTAAGTAGTATGTATAAGATTGTATATAATGTAAGTAAATGTGATGTGATTGAGTTGGTTAATTTAGAAACACGAAAAATATGAACAAAAGTCGAAAGATATAATGTGATCATCAAAGTCATGCTCGATCAATTCCTTTCTATTGACTTGGTATGATTTATTACCATAAAATCAACCTCTAGCTTTGTTGGTATTGATATGTTAGAATAAGTGACAGCTTCAAATGCTACCTACCATCGAGTGGAATAAGCGTTTTCATTTGTCTAAGATATTGGAATAAATTAATTAGTAGTAACCCATTGAGCTTGAAAATCAGGAAAAATATGATAACTCTGTCTTGCCTCCGTTAGGCATCTCCACAAACAAAGCTATTTCTTTAGCTAAATTTTTCAATAGTTAAACTCAAAAGTATTAAAATTTGAAGTTTTGGTTTAGCACTGTATAGCTTTATAGCTAACCTAGAAAAGATATAAAGCTAACCCAGAAAAGATTAAACTTCGGTGTTTATCTTTAAGATATTTTCTCTCTCCTATCCTTCTCAATTTAGCTAGATTTTTTAGCAAAAAGATAAATTTAGCTTTTATTTGGCTATTCTATGTTGAAGACGCATGCATATACCTAAATTTTTCAATGTTCCTTACTTTACAGCTTATGATCAACAAAAATAGAATATTTTCCTTTATGATTTTCTATATGGGTAAGATACTGTCATACTGAACATATAAATAGTAACAACCATATATATGAGCTTGAAACTAAAAGTCATATGTGTAGTTCATAATAGTAAATTTTTTTTTATCGAAATCACACGGTTTCTTCAAAATCTTTATAGGTCCGTAAAGTAATGCATAATAGAGGATTTTGTCAAAACGTTTCCTCTCTCTTACCGCCAATGATAAATTAGGAGTTAACAAGCTCCACTCAACGTCGGTGGGATTCAAACATGAGTATTAGGGTTTCACACTAGACTCTTACAAACTCAATCACTTGTGATGGATTAATTACAATATTCTTGATCAAATATCAAACCAACATTGGTAAAGTTTATACATTAGAATTTGAACACCACAGGCACGGTCGAACCAATTAATGTTAAAGTTGGACTCCAGATAAGACATATAAACTTCATAATTTCCTTATTCCACATAGATGTTACCCAATTTTTTTTTTAGAATGAAAGAATTGCATTTATACACAATTTAGATAGTTACAACAGATATAAATACATCGGATTCCCCACTATGGTTCATCCTCTAGCCAAAAATTAGAATGTAGAAAAGAAAAACGCGATCCTAACAAAATATGCACTGCCTAAATACATTCCGGAGAAGAACTATGTAAATATATCTGCATAAGCGTAAGCATGGCCACAAATAGTCAAAGAAGGTCCACACACTTCTTGTCACTTGAAAAAAGGATGCACTTCTCTTTCTCATGTACGATCAAAAGATTCCCCAAGTTGCCGAAAGCAAACCATTTGGGAACCCATCAATGCATCAAGAGGAGAAAAAGTGAAAAACAACATGACTCTTCCTCCAAATTTTTTGCTACCACTACCGCAACTATAATTTTTGCTTGAGAATGATCAGTAGCACAAACCAATTAGCCATATGGAGCTTTTCAATTGTAAACACATTACCGTTTGATTGGAATTACACAAAGGGTGTTGCTAGATATACCCAGCAAACCTCTTAGTAGACTCAGCAATTAAAAATTATCCTGTATTTTTCAGTTTTGTCCTTGTTATAATAAAGTCAGCAAACATCATCTCTAACACTACGTTGCGACCAGAAAAAGAACTGATATGGGGGAGGAAATCAGGAAGAGCTTTCCTATGATCTAAGTATAGAATCTTGAGAAGATTTGATGTACGGGATATCGGAACCGATTGCCTTCAAAAAAAAAAAAATTCTAATTCAATGATCATCCCATTACATATATCTCACCCATATCAATACAGGTATGGAACTTCGATCATCTTAAAACATATAATTGTAGAATATATTTCAGGTAATGGAGAAGAAGAACAAAATCGGCTAAAAGTCTCTTAATCAAAGATTGACACTGCAGATGAGTAGATGACTACGCAATTAATCACAAAATTTCAATTCAACTCAAAGGCTCAAAGCAAAGCAACGATAAAATGGTATGACCCAGATCCCACTTTAGCCTCCTAAATAGGATGTTGTGTTTGCGCAGTCGTTGCCACATCTCTTCTTCTTAATTTAATGCCTCTGATCCGACTCTAAGAGAAGAATTTGTGTTTGCTGGGTTTATTATAACAAGGGCAAAACTAGAAAATATAGGATAATTTTTAATTGCTGGGTCTACTAAGTAGTTTGTTGGGTACATCTAGCAACACCTTTACACAAACGGTGGTGACCTGGTTAAACCTTATTCTAATAAAACCTATGGGGAAAATTCTGAATCGAAGAAAGAGTACCACCAATGTCATTAGTGACATCCATTATAGGCTGTAAGGTAGCTTGCATATATAAGACCTCCATCAAAATAGATTTGTAGCGCCTACATAGTTGGTATGAAATAGGCTTAGAGAAGACTCTTGTTAGGATTTTAAACTGTTTAATCACTGGTTAACTGTAAGTGTCTTAGTGGATGAGCATCAAGTAAGGAATCCCCCAACCCGAGTTCGAATCACGAAGTTGTCAGAATGGTAAAACACTATGTTGCAATGCAATTAAAGCATTTCACTTGTGGTAAGGGATGAAGTGTTGGTAATTGATGAAAGTAAATATATGATTGGAACCAAATAATACTGCACATAACATCACTCCGTATTCTAAAACAATTGTAAGAGGTAAGTGCTGATGTTCAATAGGCATCCATGTATATATAATATCCAACCTACAAGCAAATTCAAACTTGATAACCACATCCATCACCTTCAAAGTTCAAAGTTCAAAGTTCAAACACACCTCTCTTCAGATTTTTCGATAGCAATAAACCCCTCAAATTTCTTCACCTTGATCAAGAGGTACAATAAGAAATGAACTCCATCTCTCACCGTTGACCACCGGACCCACCATAAAGTCAACTTTTTATACACTTGGTGCAGAAGCGGAGGCTCTCACTCTCCAAAACAGAAACAGAGCAAAAATGGCGAGCTGCTCTCTCTCCACCACCCCAAAGCTCACCACCATCTCATCCTACCCAACACTCCAAACCCTCCTCTTCTCCAAAAAGCTCGCATCTTTCCTCTCTCTCCCCCAAACCCTAACCTCCCCGCGCCTCCTCCGCTCCTCCCGCCACGCCGCCTTCCGCCGCCGCGCGTTCTCCACACGCGCCCAGTCCGACAACGGCGCTGGGGACCCCTCCCGCCACTACGATTTCGACCTCTTCACCATCGGCGCCGGCAGTGGCGGCGTCCGCGCCTCCCGCTTCGCCGCCAATTTCGGCGCCAAGGTCGCCGTCTGCGAGCTCCCCTTCGCCACCATCTCCTCTGAAACCGCCGGCGGCGTCGGCGGCACGTAAGCTTTCCAACCCTACTACTTCAGCTGTCAGTTTGTGAAATAAAAAAAAAAAATCTTTTTTTTGTTTTGTTTTGGATGATGATGAAATTTTCAGTATTGTGAAACGTGGTTATTGATTGTGAATGATTTTTTGTGTTTTAAGGTGTGTGCTTCGTGGATGTGTGCCCAAGAAGCTAATGGTTTACGCTTCGAAATATTCACATGAATTTGAGGACAGCATTGGCTATGGGTGGAAGTATGAGACTGAGCCAAAGCATGACTGGAGCACATTGATGGCCAACAAGAATGCTGAGCTGCAGCGCCTCACCGGTATCTACAAGAATGTGCTCAAGAATGCTAATGTCAGTCTGCTCGAAGGCCGCGGCAAGGTATCCGAAAACTGAAACTAAACTCTTTTTATTTGTAATGTGATGGATGCAATTGTGTTGGAGTATTGAATGTTTATGTTAAATGTGGTGTTTTGTATAAATGGATTAGATAGTGGATCCCCACACGGTTGATGTGGATGGGCAGCTGTATTCAGCTAGACATATACTGATTTCGGTTGGGGGGCGACCCTTCATCCCTGATATTCCGGGAAGTAAGTATGCAATAGATTCTGATGCTGCTCTTGATTTGCCTGAGAGGCCGGGAAAAATTGCAATAGTTGGTGGTGGATACATTGCCTTGGAGTTTGCTGGTATCTTCAATGGTCTGAAGAGTGATGTCCATGTGTTTATACGTCAAAAGCAAATTTTGAGAGGTTTTGATGATGAGGTGAGAAACCATTTTTCTGGCTAGTCTGGGTAAATAACCATGATAGAAGTCTCTCTTAAGTGATTTAATATGTGCTTTTGTATTCCTGCAGATTAGAGGATTTCTCGCTGAGCAAATGTCTCTGAGAGGAATCGAGTTCCACACAGAGGAGTCTCCCCAGGCTATCTTAAAATCATCTGATGGTTCATTTTCCCTGAAAACTAACAAAGGAACCGTTGAAGGCTTCTCACATGTTATGTTTGCAACAGGGCGTAGACCTAATACAAAGGTTTGATCTTGGTACTTTTTATTTTGTTGTTAGATTGCCAATTGTCTTGAGGTCCACTGCCACAAACCAAAGAGTTTCCCATCAAGGCAGGGTTGTACCCATCCGTTGGTGAAAACTTTTTAAAATTTTTGATTGGGACTTTCCAGCCTTGATGCGGCTCTATACTAGTACATATTGGCAAAACTGAAGAGGCCATATGCAATGATATTAATCTTTGAATTAATGTGAATTTTACAACTGCAATATAATGGGTTTATTGTAGATGGAAGTAATTGAACTTCTTCTTCATTGCAGAATTTGGGATTGGAGGCGGTAGGGGTGAAGATGGCCAATAGTGGAGCGATAGAGGTGTGTTCCTTGCTATTTTATAAGTTTACTTTATAGTTTTATTTTATCAATTATTAGATGCCTTCAGTTAAAGATGTGAGTTTATTTACAGTAATTTGTTTTTTGAGATCCTTTTATTTTTATTTTTTTTCAGGTTGATGAATTCTCTCGTACATCGGTTCCCTCAATTTGGGCTGTGGGAGATGTTACAGACAGAGTAAATCTGACTCCAGTGGCTTTGATGGAAGGAGGCGCATTAGCAAAAACACTGTTTCTGAATGAGCCCACAAAACCTGATTACAGGTGACCTACTACCTTGTTGCTCAGCTGATAATACTTATATTCTAGGCTAGGTACTCTGCAAATATATATGCTAGTAGAATAACATGGAAAGGATTAATCATTATGTACATAATTAGTGTTACATTATAGTCTTTCTATCTCTTTTCCTATATGAGGTATGAGCCTATGAGGTACTTAACAATTCAAAAATAATTGACCTGAAGTACCACTGCATATGTTACAAGGATATTTACATAGTAAGGTGAAAAATAACCTGTGTGTATATCTATAGAGGAATTGGGGTTTATTATTGAGTGCACTATGTTTAAGTTCTTATTTTTGATATATTTTTTTGTATAGGGCTATTCCTTCTGCTGTGTTTTCCCAGCCACCCATTGGGCAAGTTGGTCTTTCTGAAGAACAGGTGATAAACATTATTTCGGATTATCTACAATTGCTGGAAGTGGCCTTTCTCTTAAAATGTATGTTATTTTTGCAGGCTACGGAACAATATGGTGATGTTGATATTTACACGTCAAACTTCAAGCCCATGAAGGCCACTCTCTCGGGGTTGCCAGATCGAGTCTTCATGAAACTTATAGTGTGTGCAAAGACAAACAAAATTCTGGGCTTGCACATGTGTGGAGATGATTCACCTGAAATTGTTCAGGTTAATGCAATTGTCCTTTATTTGTTATTTCAGTCAAAGCAGAAATCGAACTTCTGAAACTTAAGCAGTAGTGCAACTGTTAAATTTCAGGGATTCGCAGTTGCTGTTAAAGCTGGCTTGACTAAGGCAGACTTAGATGCCACGATAGGTATTCACCCGACAGCTGCTGAAGAGTTAGTAACAATGAGGACTCCTACTCGGAAGATCAGAAAAAATCCTCCACCTCAGGTTTGTAAGGACATTCTTGTATTTTCACTTTAATGATAAAACTGTTATTTCACCATGTTTCACAAAGCATCCAGACTTATTCGCACCTTCGCAGGTAGCACATAACTGACCTCTTTTACTGCTTGAGAAGTATACAAACCTTTTAATATGTAGTAGATGCTTTGAATTTGAAAGTGTTCTTCACTCTTTAAATGTTTGCTACTAGAGTGGTTTGTGGATTTCTTAACATTTTAATTTAATGAACACAAACTTGTCCAGGAGAAGACAGATACCGATGTGAAAGCTGCCGCTGGTGTTTAATCACGGTCAATGAATTTTCTGCAAGACACAGCTTCAAGGTGTGAACGGTCTTGTGAGTTCCTAAAACAACAGTATGTTATTTTTTAGGCAAGAAGATAAAATTGTAATGCTAATAGTAATAACTAATAATGGATAGAAATAGCTCTCTGACTGATTGGTGAAAATTTTATTGAGCAGGTTGTCACTCCCAAAATTTGTACATGAAGCCTTTTTGAACAGAGAGCGGCTGAGAGGTTCTCAGCAGCTGTTGAGATGCATGTTTCCTCTGGGGCCAGCGATTGACTTGAACATATCTGAAAGCATTACTATACTGTGGTAGAGCGATTTTTGGTTAGTATGAGCTTATGATCCAGCTCCCTTAACAGAAATTTAGTTTTGCATTAGTCGATCAAGTATAACTTTCTCTTCGCTGTAGCTTTGCTTTTTGCATCTTTTTATGTACAATATATACACGTAAAGAGAATAATATACATAAAGAAATGCTTATAATTATTTTAAAAAAATAAGTAGATGTTTCTCTGTTACTCTGATCAGCCATTTAACCCCACAGAACAGAGTTGTAACGATTTCTTCATGTCTCTACGTACGAACTTTTGTCGCGAAAGTAAAATAAAATGAATGAAAAGACACGGTAACAAATTGGCTGTTGAATAGTTTGTTGGGTTTGTGGAGGATTTTAATGAAATTGTTTGATCATGTCCTTTGGAACGGAGAACTTAGAAGGCTAGGACTCAACCGGAAGATGATGAATCAACATCAACGTACTCAGGAGAGTCCAATATTAGTTCCAGAGTCATTAATCTTTGCAATTTGAGTCCATGTTCATCCAACTTTTTTCTTCAATTTTGATCATTATGTCCATCTGATACATGAACGTGGGTAAACCCTTTTCGCAACATTGAACGTGGGTAAGGACTGATTTTCAATTCCTCAATCCTCCCTCTTTTGGAAAGACCGGATTTTAGAGCAGACAACCACTCTTTCCCCAGAGTTATTTGATGAGATTTTGATACTTCCTATGGAGCATCTGGAGGAATAGGAACGATAATGATAAATTGTGGAAGTATAAGCAAGAAGCATACAGAGTTGGTAGCAACTAGCAAGTGCTATGGCGTGCTATGAGGAGTTCCAACTTCCTACAAGCTACACCTTCGACTAAGAAAGCTGGTTCAGCTCGTCCGAATCGGAGGCCTCTCACAACTCCACAAGTGAGTCTCTTAAGCTCAATGTGGATGGATCCTTTCTGCACTCCGTATATCTTGGTGGAGTGGAGGTGTCCTCCGGAGCAATCAAGGTCAGTTTGTTGCTTGTTTTGCTCATAAATTGGACTTTATAAGTTCCCACATTACACCCTGAACTAAAGGCCATGAGATATGGCATCGATTTGTTGCATGTCAATAACGCTACTATTGAAAGTGACTGCATGGTGGCAGTGCAAGCCATCAACTCTCGACTCTCGAGCTAGTGATCTTTCTCCCTTGGGGGGTGCTATTGTTATGGATAATTGGATATTCAGTTTTCCATGGCCTGACAATATGGTAGCACACAGATTAGCAGGTTACGGTTATGATTCAAATGTCCATCTACACTGGTTATGCCCTGATGTACGATTTGAATCGTATTTAGTAGGAAATTCTCTCTTTATTTAAATAAATAAATAAAAAAACGTGTGCATCAAGGGGGTGAAGCAACTTGTAGAGCATCAGTTATCTGCAAAACCCTCCACCGGGGAAGAAATCCAAGCACCGGAGATTATGCAGGGTCTTCTTTTCCGGTGGCCAAGTGTAAACACTGTAAACCACTGAACATGCATGTACCAACTCCAAGCTGTTCCTCATGCATGCTCAAACAAAGAGCCAGTATCTAAGAGACTAAGACAATACTGAACTTGAGAAAATCTAATTTGGTTGTGAGATGCTCGATTGTCATGATGAGTTTTCTCATGCACTATTAAAGCTCCTGTTGTCAATGGTGACAATCACACTTTCTGAACCAGCAGCAAACAATGTTCCATTTGGAGATGTACGAAGAGTTACGCCCTTTGGAGATTGCAGTAGTGAAATCATGCATGGTTGGTACTAGGAAGATCATCATCACTAGACCAGCTCGATCTGTGACTAGCATATCTTCCAACTGCATGTACCATGTTCATCCCTTTTCACTGTTCTGATGATTATGTCATTTTGATGAGGTTGAAAACAAGAACACATCATCCATCCAATTAAAAGGGAAGCACAAAGATCACAAATGCAGCTATCCCTCACGAAAATTAAGTAAAACCTGCCAGTACGTGATGAGGTGATGAAGATTAACTACTCCCAAACTTGATTCAAAATTGGTGCAGCATTAAATTAAAAAGAAGAAAAGTAGAAAAACATACAGGTGTTTTCTTGTAACAAAGAAAACCTCAACAAACAAGACTGCAATAATACAAAGGAAAGTACAGCTGAATCTTATAAGGAGCCTTTCACAACATTCACCCTATGCATCATGGTAGTGGTGCAACTTGTACAGCAAAACTTTTCCAGCAGCATTTCCCATGGCCATGAAACCTCCACCAGGACTGAAATCCAAACACCGGGGATAGTGCAGGGTCTTCTTCTGTGGAGGCCAGTTAGAGAACACAGTCAATGATGGAACATGTACCAACTTCAAGCTGTTCTTCTTCATGCTTGAACAAATAGCCAGTATTTGAGAATCGGTATTGAACTTGAGAAAATCTACTTTGGTTGTGAGATTCTCGACTGTCTTGATGGGTTTTCTCTTGCCCCCTAAAAATTCTTCTCTGTTGTAGATATTGACAATCCCACTGTCTGAACCAGCAGCAAACAGTTTTCCATTTGGAGATGTACACAGAGATGTGCCATTTATACAGCCTTCATCAACAGCCTTATGGAAGCAAGCTCCTGTTCTCAAATCCCAGTGGTAAATCTGTCCATCTCCACCAGAGCTCAATAACTGCTTCCCATCTTCGGAAAAAGCTAAAGAACGTGCAGTTCCATTCATCTTCAGTGTCCCAATCAATTCCTTTGTTTTAGTGGAAACCAACAAGATATACCCTTCATTGCCCACAAAGGCAATTGTACTAGAATCAGGGGAAACCTCAAAAACTTCCAAGCTTTTCTCCTCTCTACCAACAAGGGGTCCTATTCTATCAACTTTGGCCTTCACTAAATCAAAGCTGTAAAAGAACTTCCTCCTTCCAGCTATAATAACCTGAGAGCCATCAGGCAAGAAGGCTGCCTTCCGAATTGGACAATCATCAATGAAGATGCTTTCAATTTTAGCATTCCGTTTTCCATCAATCTGGAAAAACCTAAGCCTTCGATCCAATCCAGCAGTCAGAAGCAACTGAGCATTTCTATGAAACTGCACTGAATTTATAGGACCACTAGAAGGTTCCTCTGCGTTAGCATCTGTCAGTATTGAGTATTCAAGAAGCCCAGGCAACAACTTTGAACTGCTCTTCACAACAAAATCCTCATTTGTTCGAAGGAGATCATCAACAGCTCCAACAGCCTTGTAGCCATGGGCCACTACTGCCCTATCTTCATCATCTGATGATTCATCGTCAGAATATTTATTGTTCCTTGGCTCTGAATCAAGTTGAGCCCACTCCGTGCCGGGATTCAGCTTAACATGTTGCGCCCTCAATCTTGAAACATACTCAGAACCAGAAATCAAACTCTCATCCTCTTCCTTCCTCAGCTTCCTTAATCTATTAACTTTGGCAATATTCACATTGGCCTTTGCCTCTTCATCATCCTCCCAGACAGCTTTCCTTTGCTTAGGTTCCTCCTCCAATACTTCTCCATCATCTTCACCAACAGAAAGCACACTATTTGCAGAACGATCCACAAAGAACAAAGAAGAGTCATTATCCACTGCATCTCCCTCCTCAACCTCCTTCCCAAACTCCACCGGCGCATAAATGTTTCCAAACAAAAAACTCTCCAGCTTCTTCATCTCCTTCTCTTGCTCCACCGCGTCTTTCTCATCAACCTCATTGCGCGGTTTCTTCCTCTTGTTCACCCTCATAACCTCCAAACTCATCTCTTTCCCATTTCCATTCTCATCATTTGCTTGCATAAACGCAGGCTCATCAGGAACCTCCCTTTTGGTCCTGCTTGATTTAAAACCAGACGGGATATTCTGCGATATTAAACTCATCTTTCACACGACAACAATGCTTCAGTTTCTGCACAACCAAATCAAAACTGAACTTAAGGCGACAACATGACACACAGCTAATGTCTTACTTGGATTGATCAACTACAAAATGACATTTTGGTGAACTATAACAACTCCAACACTACTAAACTCTTGCAAGAACACTTCTTTGAACTCTACCACTAACCTAGTAACTAAGTTCTACACTTGAAAGGTTATTCTAAGCAAAATGGAACCAGTTTTATATGGATTGCAATGAAGCTATGTATATTAACAGTGCATATGGAAATTCAACACAAAAATCAATGAGTAGAACTGTACAAGACAAATTGAGCAGTTGGGTTGTGTGAATAAAACCCAACATAACAAACAAACAAATGACGATAAGAAACAAGCCATAAACATTGCTGAAAATCTAACAAGTACTGACCAGAGAGATGGGCTCATCGGCTTTGGCGGCGCGAAACGGCAGAGAACCACAAGCAGAGAGCAAAGCTTTCAAGAAACAAATGAGAGGAAAAGGCACCTACACGACGTCGTATCGCATTTTTGGCGTTGGGGTTTCGGTTAAACGACGTCGTTGGTACAGAATTTAATTTTTTTTTTTTTTTTTCTGAGATTAAAATTTTTTATTTAATACTTTACTCTTAGAGGACGTTTGTTTCTGGGACTAGGAGTATACTGCCTGATTTTATCAGGAGCTTCTTGAAACTGAAATTGGAAGCAAGCATAAAAAGCATATTGACTTCCCAATTCTTGTTAAAACACAAGTCTTGCACTAGTAGAGGGATCAATAGAAAATCATAGCCGTAAACCCAAATCAGACCACATGTCGGTTCAGAAATGAGCAGAAACAACATCTCAAATCCTCAAGACAAAACCTTGTCTAAGAAGAAGATAAGCCCCAAACCAGACACACTTGACCAAGTGCTGAAACAATTTCTTGGTTTTCAATAAGCATTGAGAATATTATCATCGATTCTTCAAGTATTTGTTTTCAGATGTTTACTTTTGTCCAGACATATCGATACCATCAAGCACAGAAAGATGTATAATGGCAACCTTTCATGTTAAGATGTTGGTATTTCTTTGTATGTTCAAACTCCGATTGAGACGTTGGGAAAATCTCTTCGCGCATTAGTGCATAAATGTTAGCATTCTTAGTATGTTTGGTTTAACAATAATCCTTTGCTATTAGGAGATAAGTTCTACATGTATGATCCAAGGAAAATGCTTCGCATTAAGGAAGAAATAATAAAGAGAGATGACTGGTGAATAATAGTTGATAATCAAGTACACAAGTTGGATCCATCCAAAGAAGGAAGCTTTTCAGTACTAGAAATAACATGAACATCAACAGCCAGACTCCTTGAACTAGAAATTTTTACATTCTTCCATGAGGAATAATGAGGTTTTTGGCTTAATCCAACTAGAGGGATAGACCTGACTCCTCATCCTCTTCAAGACCTGAAGTGTAGGTGAAGTAGAAAGTCCAGATGAGAGCGAACACACCAAGAAGGATCCACCCGAGAAGATTGTTGCTCAAACCAAAGGGAAGCCCTGTTCCTTCTGTGCTCAATCTATCATCCACCAATGCCATGGCTGCTGGGCTTGACATGGTTGCAGCCAAAGCTGCAGCTACCAGAGATGCACTCATCCCAATGTTTGAGTTGCTCTCCTTCATTGGGGGCTTTGCCTCCATTGAACATCTCAGCTTTCCCTTGTTTCCAATTGATGGCAAAGCTGTAACCATATGCTTAATATTAGTACAGAATTTATGTCAGAAATCTAAATTACAGTCACCCTAGCTAATAAGTTCGATGCATTAAGGTTACTAGGTAACATACAGTAGCACCTTGCAAGATGTCTAACATATTAGGTTTCATGTTAATCTAAATCATATGCTCAATGAACCTTGGAACAAAATTTAGTCCAAGTAGATTTTCACAACCTAACATTTCCAAGTGGAACTTCGTTGCGAGGAGATTGATAATTTAGAAGCCATATAGTAATCCGATACGACAATCTAACGACATAACGTACCAAACTAGTACCTTTGTAAGATGAGACCGAGGAAGAGAAAAATCTTACCTAGAATAGTTGAGGATGGAGCCCCAACAGATGGCTTGTGCACAAGGGCTGCCCTGGTGACAGATGAGGTGGGAGTGCTAGCTGTGAAGGAGGCCATTATCTTCAATGTCCAAAGAGAATTGGTGAGAGAGAGAATCTGCAGTGAAACTGATTCTAGGACAGAAGTTGCAGTCTAGCTTACTACTTCATATGCATTGCCATTTGCCAGTATTTACAGATTAATATGATTGGGCTAAAGTGTGACTCCTGCACCACTCAAGTTGGATAGATTAGCATCTGGCTACCCCTCATTAGATATCCCCTATCTGCAAACTTCCAATCGCCTCTCTCCACCTGTCACAAAATCTATTGAAAAGTCCAAGCTGCTGCTCAAGGAAGACTAATGAGAACCATCATATGATGCTGCAAAATTTACATGGAGCAGATGTTCCCAGAGAGACACATTTACAATCCTGCACTACCTTTGTAGTTATTTGATTTCAGTCTGGTGTGGCTTTCAGTTTTAATCAATGTAAATCATAAAATGAAGTTACTTGGGAATGCATGGTGAAAATATAGCCACTTGTGAAATCAGCTCAAACAAAACACTATCCTTTGTATTGTACGAAGAACAAGTACATCTGCCTATGTTGAAAAATTGGGAGTTGGAACAAGTTATGTACATACAGACCACTGATACAGAATCCCCAGGGGCACTTATTAAAACCGATTATTCCTATATCTTTGACTCAGCTCAGCTCCTACAAGATTTTTAGGCCCAGGTAAAATTGGGGAAAGAATGGGGAGGAACTTTACATCGAAGAATCGTTAAAAGAAAGAATGAATAGAGTGAACCACTGCAGTTCCATCATCCAAATCGTGTGGTACAGGTCGGCTAATCACACTACAATAGATGACTACGCATGAATGTTGCACCGCTGCAGATGAGAGTGATCATAGTTGAGATATTTGCTCCAATACCCCTTGTACCTCCCAATTGCAATATCTAACCACGGCTTCATAATTCCATCATAGTGTATCACTGCTGCTCGCTCCACATCGCCCTGAACCACACCCGATTCATAACCCAGCCCGAGAGCATGCCATCGTCTGTCCAATGCCAATGTCTGGTTATAGAAGGTGATCCAACCTAAAGGCAAACTCCCAGCCACCCACAATGGCCTCTTCGAACCCTGCAATCAACACCCAACAAAACAAGCGTTACTATATGATTGCAGAATGAACTTCATATTTTACAACCAAGCAAAAATTACAGTAGGACTAAGGTAAACAGATTCATTACCAATTGCATGTATTTATGGTATAGAGTTGTTAGCTTATGCCTCCTCCAATTTTGAAGATTGAACAAGTTCATGCCAAATGCCCATGTGCACGCATTAACATCAAACCTATTTGCCACGTATGGATCTGAGAAGTTAATAAATGTATCCATCTCTAAAAATGATGGTTCACTATCCCGGCAAGTCTCAACTGCGGCATTGACTTTCCCCTTCATATTAACACTCCACAGTCTAGATAGATCCCTTTGAACTACGACATCATGGTCAAATAGCACGACCTTATTCAGTGCAGGGAAAATGTCAGGCAGATAGAAACGGAGGTGGTTGAGTTCAGATGTATATCTAGGGTTAGTGGACTTCTGAATTAATGGTCTCTTATGCTTGGTAGACAACCATTCAAAACTCTCTATGCTCTGGACTTGGATAGTGGCTTTTCCCGGAGGATTCAACAAGAACCACATTGACAAGGCTGGAAAATTGAGCAAATCAGTCACCACATGGAAAACAATCTTCTCTGGTTCCTGCATAACATTATCCCAGAAGTAAGAAAGTCATCAAGCTTTTTTGCTACTACTTAGGATCGAGTGTACAAGGAGTCTGTCTGCATATGTAAATCCTAGAAAAATGCAACTATTTGGATGGGATCAACTGGAATGGTTTTGGTTTTGGCTTAGGCTTGACAGAATCATGCTTAGCCCAAAATATATTCTGGGAATTAAACAACAAAAGTTAGAACATATCCTTAAGAAGGCTGGTTGAGAATACCAGGGCAGTGGAAACAGTGGAGTTCACAACCACGGCACATGCCAGAACATTGTCGGAGAAGACAGCATAATGATAGAGCTGCGGATCATGCAACTTGTGTTGGTTAGGAAATTGCCTTTCCTTGGACTCCAAAGCGAAATACTCTGCAGTCAACTGCATAGAAAGACAATGAAGACCTTTTGGGGTAGTGCTTCCAGCAAGGTGATAAAGAAATGTGACTTGCTTCCTCTGCAACCCAACTTGCTCTTCAGCACTGTGAGTCATTGAACGTAGTTTTGTGGTCATGGCAGAGCAGTCTGGGAAAGCACGGCTGGCTTTGGATAGTGAGGCCTCCAAGTTTCTCATTTTCTGCAAACCGCTGCAATATCACGAATTTTTGAGAATCAGAACAAAACAAATATCAGCTTACAGTAACCTCTTCCTTTGGGAGACTAATTGAAAATAAATTAGTACAAATCATTTTTACCTCCGAGATAAATCAGAATCCTTGTGGGTTCTACCAACCACACGTTCCACCTCTTTAGTTCGCAGTCTCAACTCCTTCACCAATTGTGAGTTAGGTGGTGCAAAAGTCATGTATGCTTTAGCTCTAATCATCTGATCTTTCATCTCATTTATTTTGTCTGTCACTCTCTGGATATTTGAATTCACTTTTTGAACAGGATGGTTTGATTTGATCTCTCTTATTCTCTGATCTATCACTTTCCTTGACTGAGACACTACACTCTGTTCATGTTGGACCAATGCTTGGTTAAGTTTCCCCTGTAACCAAAACCATATCCATTACTATTGAAGATAAAGCATGCTATTATGATCAGAAAAAATTTGTGTGCCACCAACTCTAGCAGTCACCAACCTAAATCATGATCCTTTACAATATGTTCACAATTCACCCATTGTATAGGAACAAAATATCTTCAAATGCTCCTAAACTTATAACCAACAAAGTTTTAGATTTAGTACCTTAAATGATCAACAAAAGTCTTTTCTGAATGGAAGACTATCATTTTACCTACTCAAATGGCAACTTAATCGAGATGGGATGCCGAGTTGAAAATTCCAATATAGGTAGACATACCTCAGATCATGTGAGCAAAATCCTAATCATAACCATATGACTACCCAGTCTAAGAACAGACATCATATGCATAAAAATGAGTCCTCATAAAATCATATATGTGGTGACCTCATAAAATCATATATGTGGTGACCTCAGCAACATACAATGCAGCTGTATATACTTACATAAAAGCATATAGTCGTAAGAATACATCTACACTGTTGTGATAAAATCATTTCTATCCATAAAGCGAAGACACAAAGCAAAGATTGGTAAAATATATAGGTCTACAGTGAGATGCATAACCTATAGGGTTGAATCCTTATGAATTTATATGCATTTAATCAAAACTTCATAAAGCATGAACTTCAGTACTAAACATGCTGTTTCAGCTCGATCTACATTTCATTCACATTGTGAAACTTCAGTTACTTTCCTTTTCATTTTTTTTTTCTCTCAACCAAGATTCCACGAGAATGTAAAAAAGAATGCCTTTTTGCTTTTAAACCTTCTGACCAAACGATAGATATAGAACTGATACCTTTTCACCAGAAGCAGATGACATTTCTCTCTGCTGAAATTGTATATCTTTGCTCCCATCATTGGTTCCTGAAACTTGAAGGAAGCACACTCACAATAAATAATGAGAGAGAAAGCAGCAAGCGAAGAAAACAACACAAAGTCCTGTCACTATACACCAACCATTTTCAGTTCTTTCCGCAATATCAGTAGTGCCTCCAACATTTCCAGATCCCTTACCATCTTGATTCTCACCAAGACTGTAACTAACAGCAGAAACTACATCCTTATCTTCATACAAAACTTTCCTTGGCTCTTTCAAACCCTCACCCGCTTCCTAAAATCACAAAACACAATCGAAAATCAAAACATAATCCGATAAAACAAACATTGATTAACTTGACTGGAAACAAGTCATCCTTCACCTACCTGCTCAACAGCACTAAGCTTCAAACTATCAGTCCTGTATTTCTGCACTCAAAAAAACCAAAACCCACCTTAAGTCTCCACTACAATACACAACACCATCAATCCAATAGCACCCAAATCACAGTAAGCCAATTAGCCAAAAGCTTTGATCTTGAACACATCCCATTCATAAAATATATATGTATATATCAATTTCTCTCATTTTCAAAGCAAAGATTAGAAGATTCAAATTGAAATATAAAACTGAGATTTGGGGAGCAAAGATTCATACAATATTGGATAAATCTTCAACGAACTCCTTCCGCCCTGCCACAATCCAAAACCAAACACAAAATCACTCACTACACACAAATCAAACACATCCCCAGATCAAACATACGATCAGAATACGTATAGAAATACCGGTATAATTGAGATTCTTGAGCCTTTGGGAGACGAAGAGGATTGGAGCGAAAACAGAGAGCGAGAGCAGAGCGAGGATGAGGATCCTCTGGCATCGACGAAATGGCTTCATCAATGGCTGAACTAGGGTTTCGCCTCCTCGTTCCGATACCGCATTTCAATTGGGGCTTCCCAGATCACGCTACAATTCGATGCTTCGATTCCAAGAAACACCAAACAGAAAGATAAAGCAGCAACCTTTATTTTTGACCAAAAAGAAAAAAAAATGGAGGGAGATGAGAAAGCTAGGGTTTTCAGGTAGAGAGTCCTTTTGGTACTTTGGTTTTTAGGGAGAGAGAGAACAGAAGAAAGAAGAGGGAGAGTGTGTATAAGCTTGTTCGACCATGTTCTTGGTCTGTGAGGGAAAGGTTGGTTTTTTTCTTTTTTCTTCTAATTTTTATTTTCCTTTTGGGGTTTTGGGTAAATACAGAAAAGGATTTTGGTGTCTTTTTCTGATTTGGAGAGGTGAGATAGTTTATGGGATTTTTTTGGGCATCGATCCTGGCCGTGGATCAGCTCGTTTGGGGACACGTGTATGATTGTGATGGTGAGTTTGGTCCTTGTAAGGAAACTAAATTGTTTATGCGATATTAGTCCATATCAAAGGTTAGATTTTGTGAGGGGGTAATTCTATTTGTGGGTTTAATAGTGACTTGAAGAATTCTGTGTGTGACTATATTTGTGAATATTGTTAAAGAGGGTCCATGTTAGGGAGTGAGAGAGAGATGGAATAGAGTAATGCCCTATTGTTGAGGGGGTTGGAGTATATAGTAAGATTTTGCAGAAGATTATGATGGTGCTTTTAATGAGATTTAGAGGTCAACTTCCCTGAAGTTATGGATCAATATTTACTCATCATGTGGACTAGTTTGCGTATGCTTTGGTTGTTCCAAGTTTCCAACAATTATTGAAAATCCAAAGCCAACCAATGATTGGAAGTTTTTAGCCATGAAGTATGCTAAAGGTTTGAAATTTGAAGTTGGAAATGAGATCGAGTGAATATCATGCAAGCTCTCGAATAACTATTTAGATGATAATCTTACATATGAAAATTTCAAATAAGATCTTAATATATCAATCATACATTCATTAATCGATTCAATTATCTTGTATGATACAATATAATCAATATGTCAGTAAAACCATTTGACGATCGATTAGGGAATATATCATATGCCATTGTATGCATCACATAAAAGTTATCCCAATTTCAAAGTTGTTGGAGTAATGGGATTAAGGTGTGTTTCTCATGTCATGAGGTGCTTGCTCTACTAGCACCTATTTTTATTGACCGGTTCAAATTCCTCGGAGCAGGTTGAAACCGCCTAAAAACTGAAGCATGATTTGTCCATTTCTCTATCAATTATTCATTCCAAGTGCCTTAGCATGAAAACGGGTTCTTTTTTTCCTGTCATCTTCACCAGCAAAGAGTACAGCTTCACATGCTTAAGTGATCACCTTCATCAAGGCCCGCCTCAAATCTTTCTTTCTTTTTCACATATGGAATCTAGACAAAAGAACATTTAGTGAAACCTTGAGGAACTGGGGTGTTCCCTAGAGTGCAGGCACGAGTACAGTAAGTCGATAATGATCGAATAGCGTTGAAAGGTAGGCAAGAAATTTCGATTTATGTAGTGATCCTATTCCCGGCTACTATATGAGGGAGAGTTCTGAGAATGTGATGGTGTTCCCTATACGTACATTATATATTGCTACATTGCAGGCAGTTTGATAAAGAAATTGACACTCATTTGACTTGTAACAAATAGTGAGGGAATGCACGTTTTATACATTTTGTTAATCCTGAACATGGCAGCATGCCACGTTTTATACATTTTGTTAATCCTGAACATGGCAGCATGTCATTAAGACTGTTAGTGGGGGGGGGGGGGGGGGGGGGGAGAGAGAGAGAGTACTGTTAGTAACAATTTCTGAGACTATTTCTCCCTTTGATTTTAAGGTCGATGGTCAGTTGGTTGGGGCTTCTCACTTTTCGTTTATGTTTACTTTCGTTGTTTTGTTGCGGGTTATAGGTTTATTTTTTGTTTTCGGTGGAAATTGAGTTAGGTCTAAACTACTACATGTTGTAGTTCCCTTTTTTCTTTTTTCTTTTTAATAAATTTGGCTAGCCGAACTAGGAGGCCGCTCTTCTGGTTCAGCTAGGGCAGTGCTCGGAGTGGGTGGACAAACGGCGATTGTAGATCGTCATAATTCGTATCTCGTGGGACGTCTGCTAGGTCCTAAAACCCTCTTTCCTGGATTGAAAGGTTCGATCTCTACTATATGGTATATGGAGAATCAAACGAGGTTTGTCTGTTCACGATGTCGGAGACAGGTTTTTGTTTCAATTCAATCAATTGCAAGATCGGAATAGGGTTTTAAATGGAGGACCTTGGTTCTACAGAAACAACACTATGCTAGTCATCGACGCCTATTGATGGTCAGAGCCCGGTGGAAGAGGTTCCTCCTCTCTTCCATTTGGAAACTTGGGTTACAATCAAGGGGCATTACATTGAGGCACAAGGAAGTTCTGACGTGTTGGGGAATCACTAGGTTCAATTGAGGGCTATGATTACACAGCGCTCAAGAGAAAGGAAGCTGAACAACAAGTTAGGGTTCGGTTCGATGTGCGAGGCCGAATTCGGTGTTGTATGCTGCTTGAGGCTTCTCAGACTTTGAAGCCAGAACTGGAACTGATTTTTGGGAAGACGAAGGGTTTTTGCTGATCTTGTGGTTTGTTCATGCATGATACTATGGGTTGTGATCAGTTTCTGATCAAAGAGAAAGATGAGATTTTGCGTGAAGTTTTTGGTGCCACTACTACTCCGTGCCATGCATGTTGTGTCGTCTCCTTTAGACTCTGGTGTTTTTTTTTTCTGATGGTGTTATTGACTTAACAAAGAAGCCGCTGATAGGAGCATAAATATGCGACGATATGATGGTTAATTCCCCTATTTACATTGTTAGTTTATCGTATTTTCTATTTGATTTAGTTATTTTTATGTTTATTAGGTGTTTCGGGGCAAAGAAGAGAATATGAAGCAAATTAGGAGAAATCTTAAAGGAAAAGGAATCCATGTCATGCAAGGAAAGAATTATGAAGATCTGCCAGAAATTATCATCTAATTCGACAGAGGATTGTGATCAGCTCACAATGATCCAGACGATGAGTTATATATCAATAGAAAGCTACAAGAGTCTACTTTCGAGAGCTTTTTACGGATCGTCAATACCTATTTTGGAGAAGAAGTTATGATCATTTTAGTGGCCGAAGGTCAGTCTGCCCGAATTTCTGATTTGGACCGAAACTTCAATTTCAAGGCCCAATCCAAATCAGCTGGCCCGTGGACGGAAATTGAGGCTTCTCTAACCCTAATATCATCAGATACACAAGACGAGAAGAGGGAGAAGAAAGTCGAGAAGAAAAAGAACACAAGAATCAGACGGAACACGATCGATCTCTTCTCAAGGATTCTCCAAGCTCGGTTATTGTTGTCTTCCCCTTCCATGAACTCTTTTGTGTTTTCAATTTTCATTATGTGTAACTAAACTCATAGTAGCTAGGGGCTGTTGAAGCCCCTAGACATGATTCACAACATGCTTTGATTTTCAATTTGTTTTTGCAACTAATAAGATTGAGGTTTTGTTTACCGATTGTTCATCGATGAATTCTTTGTGTGTGTGCTTTGGAGGCCTACTTAGTATACATGCTAGGGTTCTAATACTTTGATTATTTGATGCCTGGGTCAATATCGGATCCCTCAAATTGTCTAGAGAAGTAATCGGTAGTTTTCACTAGCGAGTAGACGAAACCCTAGGTTTAGCAAGGCGCTAAGTTTATTGCGATGCCTAGTGATTTCTCAAACTCTTTTCATGCTTATTGATCTCTGCTTGTTTAACCTAATAAACGTATCTTTAAGTTATAATGTTTGAGAATAGTTTAGGTGTAGAGCACTTCTTGCCTAACGTACAAAATAAGAAAGAGTAATAGATTGTGCTCAAGCGTACCGAGTCAATCTGAGCATCTTCAATTGAGTTAGTTGGTCACAAATTGGACAAAGTGTGTTGTGTGTGATTGTCGGGGGTGGATACTTCCTCCCTAGCTAGTCTCATTATCTTGATTATTAACTACTTTGAAATCAGTTTTCAGTTTTCTTATCTTCTGTCTGTCATCTTCCCGTATTTTATTTTACTATCAAATCAACTCCGAATCATCTCAAATTTTGTATGCTAGACTCTCTGTGTGTCTAGTACACCTCTATAAATTTTCGTGTTTTTCTGAGCATTCTAGATTAGGTGTTTCTTTTATTTTTCGACTGCTGTTCAATAGGAGCTGCAGTCACGTTTTGTGACTTTTGTTGAAGCTTTTAGTTTAACTTAATCCTCTGCGGGAGACCCTTATTTCTCTATATTACAATCGACAAATTTACAGGAGAATAAGAAAAATAAATAGCTTTTAATTTAGCTATCAATGATATGGCGCCGTGTCGCCGGGGATTACTTTACATCTAATAGCTTCTTTTGTTTTGTGTTTGTTTCTTGTAGTGTTTTAGTTTTTAATTAGTGTTGTTTGTTTCTCTTTTCAGATGAACGCACACTCGAAGGACTGTGCAAGGAGAACTTACCCGTTTGGATTTGGAGATAGAACGCTCTTGTAAGTTGAATAAGAAGCAATCGAAAGACTCTCGGTTGCCAATTGAAGACATAACGGCGGGTTCTACTTCTTCACAAGAGGAGGAACATGAGCAAATACCATCATCACCTACACATTCAATTCACGAGGACGAGGAAGAGCAAGTAGAGGAACCGCTAAAAGCTAAGATGGCATTGAAGGATTCCTTTGTCCCAACCGCTACGGACTCTCCATCATGCATCGATTACACACCACCGGGCAATCATTCATTTTCAATCCCTGTGCAGTTACTTGGATAATTGCCCAAGTATACGGGTTCACCATTTGAGGACCCTAATGTTCATATTAGGGAGTTCTTGGACATATGCAAATTGCAAACTATAGCAAATTTGCCTCCTGAAGGGCTTAAGTTGCTTTTGTTTCCCTTTTCTTTGAAAGATGATGCTAAACGTTGGCTTTACTCTTTGCCTGCAGGTATCATCACTACATGGGATGGAATGGTTAAGAAGTTCCTGAAACAATTCTTTCCAGCCCAACTAACAAAGAAACTGAGGAGGGAGATTCAAAATTTCACTCAGAAAGATGGTGACACCTTATATGAGGTATGAGAGAAATTCCAGGAGCTACAAAGGAAGTGTCCCCATCATGGTTATGACTTGGATGACTTGGTTCAATTTTTCTATGATGGATTGGACACGAGTAATAGAGGCATGGTGGACTCAGCTTGTGGATGCACATTCATGAACAAGACCGGTCAAGAAGCATACAATCTTATTGATGACTTGGCTGATAATAACATGCAATTTAGCACAAGGGACAAGCGACCTAAAGGTCATGGAGTATATGAGGTTTCATCATCATGGAATCAAATGGTGGTAATAGAGAGAAAGATTGACATGTTGGTTAATGCCATAGGCAATGGCTCTAAAGCATCTCCTCAGGTATGCTCTATTTGTTCTTATTCTGACCATACTACTGATAGATGCCCTATGTCTTCTTTGTCTGAGGAGCAGGTGAATTATGCGGGGCAACAAAGGCCTAAATATGATCCTTACTCGAACATGTACAATCCCGGATTGAGAGATCACCCTAACTTTCGTTGGAGTAACAATGACAACGTGCTTCAACCCCCTCAAGGCGCATACAATGGACCACCTGGACTTCAACAAGCTTCACCTCAACAAGCTTCAAGTGAGTATTTGGAGGATGCGCTTAAGGAGCTAGCTCTTAACACTTCATCTTTTATGCAAGATACGAAGGCTCAATTTAAGGAGCAGGGGCAGTCTATCAAGAACTTGGAGAGACAAGTTGGGCAACTTGCAACGGCATTGCAAACGAGACCTTAAGGTGTTCTTCCTAGCACAACAGTTCCAAACCCTAAGGATGGGAGCATGGCTGAGCTTAATGCAGTCACTTTGAGAAGTGGGAAACAATTGGAGGAGCCTACCCTCACAAGATGTCCAAGAGTGGTCAAGATGAAAAGGATGAGCTGGAAATAAAAGAAGGCGAAAAAAGCAAAACTAGGCAGAAAGAGATCGATCTGTCTGACCCAAAACAACAATTTCAAGTTTCTTCTCCTTCCAAGGTAAAAGATAATGCTTATCCTACTTTAAATACTTCATGTATTCCTTTTCCTCGCAGGTTCATGAGCTCTAAGAAGGAACAAGATGAGAAGGATGTCTTGGAAACTTTCCAGAAAGTCCAAGTTAACATCCCTCTTTTGGACGCTATAAAGCAAATACCGAGATATGCCAAATTTCTCAAGGAGCTATGCACCAACAAAAGGAAGTACAAGGAGAAAGAGACCATCGCTCTAAGTGAAGAAGTGTCCGCTGTCCTATTGAGGAAGTTGCCTCCAAAATTGAAGGATCCGGGAAGGTTCACTATCCCTTGCACAATTGGGGGTAAAAAGTTTGGTCAGGCTTTATTAGACTTGGGTGCTTCAATTAATCTAATGCCTTTTTCTGTCTGTGAGTCTTTGAATATAGGTGAGCTCAAGCCAACACGAGTGACTATCCAATTAGCGGATCGCTCAATAGCTCTTCCTAAGGGTTTTGTGGAGGATGCGCTAGTTCAAGTGAATCACTTGATATTTCCTGCGGATTTCTTTGTGCTTGACATGGAACCTGAACCTATGCCGTATGATCTTCCTCTCATCCTAGGTCGTCTATTCTTGAGAACGGCACGCACCAAGATAGATGTGTTTGAAGGAACTTTGACAATGGAGTTTGATGGAGAAATTATAAGCTTCAACATCCTTGAAGCTATGAGGTACCCTTCTGATGTTTACTCTTGTTTCTCTATTGATGTCGTAGATATTTTGGTGCACGATACCTTTGATGCAAGTGTAGGGGAAGACGCACTCAAGAAAACTTTGGAACTCGGTTTGACTTCTCAACAATTAACGATCGATGGGAATCTAAGGATGGATCGTTGGTCGTCTACTCAGAAAATTTCAGATTCATGTTCTATGGTTTTCCATGAGGATGTGCTTGAGATGGCTACTTTCCTTGATGCCTCACCTTATGTACCAGCTAAGTATACTTCAAATTTCATTCCTCTTCCTTTATCTAATGAAAAACCTATCCCTTCTGTGATTCAGGCACCCAAATTGGAACTCAAACCTTTGCCGGAGCACTTGAAATATGCTTTCTTGGGAGAGAATGCGATGTTGCCGGTCATTATTGCAGCCAACCTTTCGTTGCAGGAGGAGGAGAAATTAATAAAGGTTTTAAGGGAACACAAGTCAGCAATAGCATGGAGCATAGCAGATATTAAGGGAATAAGCCCTTCCATGTGTATGCATCGTATCCTTTTAGAAGAGGGCACAAAACCATCAAGAGAGGCTCAAAGGCGTCTTAATCCGCCTATGATGAAGGTGGTGAAGAAAGAGGTTCTCAAACTCCTTGACGTGGGTATTATCTATCCCATATCTGATAGCCAATGGGTGAGTCCGGTCCAAGTTGTACCTAAGCGTTCTGGCATCACAGTTGTGAAGAATGAAGATAATGAATTGGTTCCTACACGAGTTCAAACCGGATGGAAGGTTTGCATTGATTATCGTAAACTCAACACTACTACATGTAAGGACCATTTTCCCTTGCCTTTTATTGATCAGATGTTAGAAAGACTTGCAGGTCATGCATATTATTGCTTCTTGGATGGGTACTCGGGTTATAACCAGATACCCATTCATTCGGAGGATCAAGAAAAGACGACATTCACATGTCCTTTTGGGACGTTTGCATACCGAAGGATGCCTTTTGGGCTATGCAACGCCCCTGCAACATTCAAAAGGTGCATGATGAGCATATTCTCTGACATGGTTGAAAAGATCATCGAGGTTTTCATGGATGACTTCTCCCTTTACGGTGACTCTTTCGACTCTTGCTTATTTAACTTATCTTTAGTTCTTAAGAGATGCCAAGAATCTAACCTTGTACTTAATTGGGAAAAATGTCATTTTATGGTACAACAAGGTATAGTGCTAGGTCATATCATATCTGCTAAAAGGATAGAAGTTGATAAGGCAAAAATAGATCTTGTACGTTCTTTACCACCTCCCACATCCGTGAGGGAGGTACGCTCTTTTCTTGGACATGCAGGTTTCTATCGACGTTTTATCAAAGACCATTCCAAGATCACAAGGCCATTATGCCGCCTACTTCAAAAAGATGTGCATTTTGTTTTTGATGAGGAGTGCATGGCGGCATTTGAAAAGCTTAAGAAGATGTTGACTGAGGCACCTGTTATCATGCCACCGGATTGGAGTCTCCCCTTTGAGCTTATGTGTGATGCATCTGACTATGCAGTTGGAGCAGTGTTGGGGCAAAGAGTTGAAAAGATCCCTCATGTCATCTACTACGCATCAAGGACACTCAATGATGCCCAACTGAACTACTCCACCACAGAAAAAGAACTTTTAGCTGTTGTTTTTGCTTTAAAAAAATTTCGTTCATATCTGTTGGGTACTAAAGTTGTTGTTTATTTTGATCATGCAGCTCTTAGGTACCTACTTACAAAGAAGGAAGCAAAGCCTCGGTTAATTAGGTGGATCCTCCTCCTACAAGAGTTCGATTTGGAGATCAAAGACAAGAAATGATGTGAGAATGTAGTGGCTGATCACTTGAGTAGACTTGTGCATAGTTCAAAAGAGGAAGAGGACGCCTTACCGCTTAAGGAAGGTTTCCCAGACGAGCAATTGTTTGGAGTACAAACATTGGGATCAAATTTTTCTTCTTCTTCTTTTGAGCCATGGTTTGCAGACATCGTCAATTACAAGGTCACCAAGCTAATTCCAGATAATTTCACTCGAGCTCAAAAGGATAAGTTGGTCAAAACCACAAGGCAGTACGTTTGGGATGAGCCATACTTGTGGAAGTTTTGTGCGGATCAATTGGTAAGAAGGTGTGTTCATGAATCTGAGTTTCAATCTATACTAACCTTTTGCCATTCTTATGCTTGTGGTGGTCATTTTGGAGCCAAAAGGACTGCCTTGAAGGTCCTTGAGTGTGGATTTTATTGGCCTACTCTTTTTAAGGATGCGTACCTATTTTGCAAGACCTGTGATAGATGCCAACGTACAGGTAACTTGGGTCCAAGGGATCAAATGCCTCAAACCCCAATCATAAGTGTTGAAATATTTGATATTTGGGGCATTGATTTCATGGGTCCATTCCCTTCTTCCTATGGTTTTCTTTACATTCTACTTGCAGTTGATTATGTGTCTAAATGGGTGGAGGCAAAAGCCACCCGAACTAATGATGCTAAAGTGGTTTCAGATTTTCTTAAAGCTCTTCTTCGGAAATACCATAATCAGCGATGGAGGGTCACATTTTTGCAATTGGACATTCAAAGCTCTTCTTCGGAAATACCATATCACTCACAAAGTGTCTACTCCATATCACCCTCAAACTAGTGGGCAAGCAGAAGTGTCAAACTGTGAAATCAAGCAAATCTTGGAGAAGACCGTTGCACCAAATCGGAAGGATTGGAGTTTGAGATTGGATGACGCTTTATGGGCTTATAGGACTGCCTTCAAGACTCCTATAGACATGTCACCTTTCCGGATTGTGTATGGTAAGCCATGTCACTTGCCTGTAGAGTTGGAGCATCGAGCATGGTGGGCTGTGAAGAAATTTAACATGGACTTGGATGCTGCCGGCTTACATAGAAAACTTCAATTGAATGAACTTGAGGAAATCTGCAATGAGGCTTATGAGAGTGCTAAGATATACAAGGAAAAAACTAAGGCATTCCATGACAAGATGATAATGAGGAAAACTTTTGTTGTTGGACAAAAAGTCCTTCTTTTCCATTCCCGCCTCAAATTATTCCCTGGTAAGCTTCATTCACGTTGGATTGGTCATTTTGTGGTTACTAATGTGTTTCATCATGGTGCAGTGGAAATTCAAAGTGACAAGACCGGTGTGATTTTCAAGTTTAATGGTCATCGACTCAAACCTTACTATGAGTCTTTTGTGGAGCAAGAAGTGGAGGATGTACCCCTCCATGAACCCGCTTCCCTTGAGTAAATTTCTTGGTACCGTCAGGTTGAGGACGTCAAAACCAAGCGCTGGTTGGGAGGCAACCCAACAATGGAGGATTGGAAGAGGCATCAATGGGTCGTCAAACCAGATTTGCTTTCTCTAACTTTTACTCTTTGTTTTTCTTTTCTTTTCTTTGCTTTGCTTTGTGTTGGTGTGTTTTTGTGAATGTATCTTTATGTCCATACTTTACTCTCTTCATTGCATGCTTAGAATTTGTTTAACATTGTGGACAATGTTAGAAATAATAAGTGTGGGGGGAAGGAAAACATTCTTTCTTTTTGTGTTCTTGTTTTACAGTCAAAAAAAAGAAAAAGAAAAAAAAAGAGTCTAGTTTTTAGTTTTTCGTTGAGTCTTTAGGTGTCTTCCAACTCTATGATGAACATGAACTTTTCACGGATTAATATTATGGTCATAAAAGGATTGCAAGCATGTGTCAGATTCTTAATTTCAAATAATTGTTAATAGATTTTAACGATTATTTTACTTAAGTTGTGTGCATTGACGGTTAGACTAATGTGATGAATGAGATTGATTGATTCATGCTAAGATGAGTTCAACTTGATTCATATGACCCTTATGTGAGCTTTTGAGCTTTATATATGTGCTTTCTTTCTGAGTGGTTATTGTAGATATTCTGATTCATTTTCTTGGCTATAAATTTTCGAAAACCTCATTATTTTTTCTTGTTGATTGATTTCTCACCATAGCTTTTAATGAACTCTAGATGACTAGAACTCACTCTTGTGTACTTTCGAAACTTTTTATCATAAAACGCTCTGATTTTGGAAAGGATAAATGAAACTTTTTTTTTTAGGATGAACATCATTGCCATATTGTCATGTGTCCCTATTTGTGTGCGCGGCACACCCTTTAGTTAAACCCTTTTGAGCCTACGTTAAGCCTTTTCTTTCATCACCCATGAAATACATACCTTGAGCTTAGTGTAGTGATATCTCTACCTTTGTCCTTTGGGCCTAGTAGAGTATGATGTTGTGGTGTATTGTGTGGAATGATGATGAGAAACAAGTGTGGGGGAAGGTGACTTGTCCAAAGGAAAAGAAAAATGCCACGAAAATAAAATTAAAAAAATCAAAAGAAATGGCATAAAGAAAAGGAAAAAAAAAGAATAAAGAAGAAAAAATGGATTAAGTCCCTTGTTTGTGAATTTGGAGTTTTGTGTATATTTGAAGGCCTAAAAATTGAATATATGGCATTTGTTCTTTTTCACAATGTTGTAAGGAGATTGGAATGACGATGGGCCCAACATGATGATATTTGGCCCTTGCTTTGGCGACAGAAGGCGTGTTTCAATGCTCTGCTAGGTCTTTAGGAATTTTGTTTTGCAATTCCTTACTCTTCAACTCATACCCGTAGCCTAGCCTCAGTATTACCTTGTAAAGTTCATTTTGATCTAAAAGATGAGTAAAACTTGATCTGTGGAGTTTGTTCCAAGAGTTGAGCCTATGGTGTGGTTCATTTGTGTGAGTAATTGATTCCTTCATGAGGTTTATTTATGTTGCCATGTGCTTTTTGTTCATATAAGTATGCAAGCTACTTTCTCTTGCATACATTTGAGAGGCTGAGCCAGAAAATCATGAGTGAAAAGAAATTGAGTGCATCTTTGTGAGGAATTGAATACTTATTGATCCATGAATTCGAAAGGCATATACTTGCTGTATTAGTTTGATCATCCTTGCATAATAATTTGAGCATCATGGTTGTTAAAATGAATTAACTTTTAAGTGAAATTGAGAGTTTTGATACATGATAGCTTGAATTTTTGTTGACCAGTGTGGGCATTATAAGTTCTCTGAGATGTTTGGAAGAATTAGGTTTGTGTCATTTGTTTAGTTAGTCTTTGTGTTTGTTAGAGACTAGCAAGACTTAAGTGTGGGGGTCTTTGATAGGAGCATAAATATGCGACGATATGATGGTTAATTCCCCTATTTACATTGTTAGTTTATCGTATTTTCTATTTGATTTAGTTATTTTTATGTTTATTAGGTGTTTCGGGGCAAAGAAGAGAATATGAAGCAAATTAGGAGAAATCTTAAAGGAAAAGGAATCCATGTCATGCAAGGAAAGAATTATGAAGATCTGCCAGAAATTATCATCTAATTCGACAGAGGATTGTGATCAGCTCACAATGATCCAGACGATGAGTTATATATCAATAGAAAGCTACAAGAGTCTACTTTCGAGAGCTTTTTACGGATCGTCAATACCTATTTTGGAGAAGAAGTTATGATCATTTAGTGGCCGAAGGTCAGTCTGCCCGAATTTCTGATTTGGACCGAAACTTCAATTTCAAGGCCAATCCAAATCAGCTGGCCCGTGGACGGAAATTGAGGCTTCTCTAACCCTAATATCATCAGATACAC
>NC_020492.1:5612170-5616274 GCF_000184155.1 Fragaria vesca subsp. vesca
GGGGCTGTTGAAGCCCCTAGACATGATTCACAACATGCTTTGATTTTCAATTTGTTTTTGCAACTAATAAGATTGAGGTTTTGTTTACCGATTGTTCATCGATGAATTCTTTGTGTGTGTGCTTTGGAGGCCTACTTAGTATACATGCTAGGGTTCTAATACTTTGATTATTTGATGCCTGGGTCAATATCGGATCCCTCAAATTGTCTAGAGAAGTAATCGGTAGTTTTCACTAGCGAGTAGACGAAACCCTAGGTTTAGCAAGGCGCTAAGTTTATTGCGATGCCTAGTGATTTCTCAAACTCTTTTCATGCTTATTGTTCTCTGCTTGTTTAACCTAATAAACGTACCTTTAAGTTACAATGTTTGAGAATAGTTTAGGTGTAGAGCACTTCCTGCCTAACGTACAAAGTAAGAAAGAGTAATAGATTGTGCTCAAGCGTACCGAGTCAATCTGAGCATCTTCAATTGAGCATTCTAGGTTAGGTGTTTCTTTTATTTTTCGACTGCTGTTCAATAGGAGCTGCAGTCACATTTTGTGACTTTTGTTGAAGCTTTTAGTTTAACTTAATCCTCTGCGGGAGACCCTTATTTCTCTATATTACAATCGACAAATTTGCAGGAGAATAAGGAAAATAAATAGCTTTTAATTTAGCTATCAGCCGCTGACTTTGATGCCAAACCCTAGCTAGTTTGGCAACGACACCACTGGACGAACCGATGGAGTTGATTGGTGAGAAGGAGAATGTGCCATGCCCTAGCCCGAAGAAAGGCAATTTGGATGATATATATGCATCTGATCTCTTACTTCTGGTTGATGTCGAGGTGAATGCTAATACCCAGCTTGAACCTAATCCAAAAATGGACATGGTGATAGTTGAAGAAGTACCAAAGAGTGCTATTCAACATTTTTTGGTTTCTGTAGAACCTTTGAACAATGGTAAATTTAGGTGATCGAACACTCGATCATTGCTTTCTTTTAATTGCATGCATAAACTTGGCATGGGTATCTGGAACACTGAGGATGATACCATGGGGATCAAAACATGCATGAGCTCATACTGGGTTAACAAATTAACAAGTTAGTGATTTCTGTTATATAGAATTAGTTGAGAATCTTCTGCTTGTACTGACTTGCATAACGTACTGTCCGGTTTTGCTTCAGGATAGGCTAGCTTTCACTAACCAAATAGTTCCTTCCGAGATGGCTTTTCATGCATGGCAGAGTTGCAGCCGAGTCTTTTTGTAGACCAATTCTTAGCACCCAAAACAAATTGTGCCTATTTATTTGTTAGGACTAAGCAGGACTATGCTAAATGCTAAATAAAGAGTCCAGTTTAGTTAGTCCCATGTTTAGTGTCTCTGAGTATATAAATAAATGAGCTTTCGTAACACCTTGTTTTTATTCTGGCCTCTTTAGTCAGATGCAAATTTGCTCCCCACCCAAACTTACCCACCCTCATACCCACCCATGTAGATGAATGTCATGTGTCTTATCCTTTAATCACTCTAACCATAATTAACTACATAAGACACATGACATTCATCTACATGGGTGCGTAAGTTTGGGTGGAGAGCAAATTTGCATTCGAGTCTTATTGTGGGTACTCAAATTGGTCATCTTTAGATAACACCATCATTTTAAACATAAATTGAGCAAATTACTCTCTAATCATGTGCAACACCAAACATAAGTTAATATTAGTACAATTTAAGGCAGCCCCAACGAGTACCAAATGTGCACAATACCTTAATTTGTATAGACTGTCGACCTGACCTATAACTGCTTATAACTAATTTACAGATTAAGCAAAGGGAGAAAGTCGCTTCAATCCCGCCAAATCAACCTCCACCCTCTTTGATTACCCAAGTTACCAGCTCCGTAGTTACCTCCTTCCCCCTCACACTGTCACACACACACCACTACTTCGAGCTATGTTTTGCTCTCTGTTCATATAGTCCTGTGCTACCCAATAACCCGATTTCACTAAATACATACCTTTTTATCATCGATTCACCTTTCACATTCAAAAGGAGATACAAATAATAAAATTGGCAATACAGTATTATAGTTCAGTAAATATATTAATAATAAATATTTTATTTACCTAGATAAGATTAAAATCACAAATCTTATACCTAATCAAGGCCTCCTATCATTGGGTTCATCCTCATGAAGAGGTAGAAAATGTAGCATAAACTGGAGAACATCGTACGGTTCAAGTTAGGCATTTTACCTCCGAAAAGACAAACATCCTTTTCAAACGTAGTCCCCCCATGTTCGATTTGATTTACTTGCACTTCTTAGATAGATAGAGCACCACTAGCAGACAGTGCAACCCAGCCATGCAAATTTCTATCTCTCTGAACTAAAACTCAATCATTGTCATTGTTACCAGTCCCTGCAAACAACCGCTTGCCTATTCCTCCACCCAAAACCCACCAATTCCATCTTCCCAAAACCCAAGAATTCTCCCCCCATCAGCTTCTCCAATTCAATCATCAAACACCCATAACCCCATAGAAACTTGTCTTGAACTTGCTCTGTTTCCAATCAAACATGATTGCTTTGGAAATGGAGACTCAAGCTCAGGCTAACAAGAAGACTGCGGCTTTGAGGAGTTGGATTTCATTGAACCAAGATGGCCAAGGAACCGTTTTGGATTTGGACAAGTATGCTATTATGCGCCGTGTTAACATTCACGCTCGAGATCTTCGGCTTCTTGATCCATTGCTGTCCTACCCTTCTACCATTTTGGGCAGAGAGAAAGTCATTGTTCTCAACTTGGAGGTTAGTTTCTGATTAATTGTGATTGAATTTGATCCATTTTGATTGTGTTTCAACTAAAAACTGTATTTCTTTTGGTTTGCAGCACATCAAAGCAATAATCACAGCAGAGGAGGTGAGTGTTTAAACTTTAAAGTTAGTACTGTTTGACTAGCTTATGTATTTTTTTTAGTCCTTGGTTGCTTTTAAAAGGTTGGATGTGAAAGAGGGTCTAGTTAGTCAGTGGTTTGTTATTCTATTTGGAATAGAATTAGAATAACAAGTTAGAAAATTATACCCAAAGTTGGGGAAAGAAGAAGAAGAAGAAGAAGCTTTGGTTTTTTGCTCTGGGAAGCTTCCTTTTCATCTGGCCCGATGCAAGTTCCCTCTTGAATTTAATGTCGATGTTTGATTTAAGTGATTTGGGTCCTAGAATTAGGGAAGTGGGATACTGATTTGAAGAAGAGTGCAGTTGGGAAGGAATGCATTAGGTTGATGGGGATATTAGTGAGATATCATGAGGGGCATGTTGGAATGCATCTTGGTAACATGGTTGCCAGTATTGTTAAGCGATTGAAAGACTCAGATTGTTGTGAGAGATGCATGTGTGGAGACTGTTCTGGCATCAAAATTGTGTATGGTGGGGGTGAGGGTGATCAATGGGATGTTTGTTCTCTTAGTAAGGCTGCTTTTGGAAGCTCCGGGTGAACAAAACAGCTGTCAGGCAGGTTCAGTGTGGTTCAGCATTGTGTCTAGCAAGGGTCATTGGCAATACACATGATCCCTCAGTTTCAATTCTGCAGCCAATGTTGAACCGAACGATTCAAAGTTGGTCAAGAACCCACATTTCATGGTAAGCCAACTATTATTGAGCTGAACAGGAGCATTATCCAGGCAGGGGGTGCCCCCAACACAAGACATGCTCTCTGGTGCAATGGCAAGTATTCAAGAATCTCTTAAGAGTAATGCTTGAGCAACACGCATAGCTGCTTGTATAGCTTTAGGGAAAATAGCTATGAGTGGTTCATCCTTCTAGGGCTCTATACAGCTTCCTATATTCGCTTCCTTGAATTATGTCACTTTGACAATGTGAAACCAATTAGGAATTCCGTCCTACAGGCACCGCAGTGCTGGAAAAGTCTTCCAGAACCTGACACTCCTGAACCTTTGGAAGCTGGATCTTCTATTAAAGAAAATTTCTTTGGTGGTGACTACAGTGATACCACAAAGTGAATCTTGAAGGATGGCTCATTCAGGAAAGTTTTTACTGGTGCGACTAAGAGCAGGATCCCTTTGTCTTGCAGAAATACGAGAGCGTATTCAGCGCACCCGGTGTG
>NC_020492.1:5616294-5622122 GCF_000184155.1 Fragaria vesca subsp. vesca
TTATCAGCATTCCGGTGAGCATATTGAAAATGCAGTTCCTAAAGCCTCTTGTTTGCCAGAATATCAGAATGTAGAATATGAGGTTAGGACTATTACAATGGCATTAAAAAGGATGAGCACTGATGTTACAAGCAAAAAGGATATGGGATACGAGTTCATATGGATGAAAAACAAGAATGTTCTTCTCAGTCCAATATTTTCACTGATGACATCGAGACCAAGTTTGCGACAGTTTCTTGCAACAGTCTTGAGGAGAGTAGATTGCAGAAGCCAGTGGGAATAAATCAGCGGTTTGCTGTCAAAGAGATTAATAGGGAGAAAATGCGCTCTGAAAGGGATCGTAGAAGTCTTGATTCAACTGTGACAGGGTGAAAGCTCTTCTATGTTACAAACAAGGGTGGTAGGACTAGAACATGTTGTAGATAGATTATCTCATTACCAAGTACATAGGGATGAAATTTCCAATTTAGCAACCTCCAAACTCATGAAGGAAAGCCAAAGTGTGCATTGTCCAAAACTCTGTACATGCACTCCTAGGCCATCTATAGATATGATGGCCATCACTAAACCAAAATGTTCGATCGAAAAACCTTAAAAAGAAACTGTGGAACCCAACTTTTTCATATTTATAGAAGATGTACCGCATGTTTGTTGATCTAAAATTGAATAATATTGTTTGTACATTAGCTGACTGGCAAGTTATTCTGTAACGACGTGGATGACATGCACAAAAAAAGTGGGTGTACTACGAGATTACTAGTATAATTTGCTCTTTTTTCTTCAAATGAAACTTGAGGTACTTACTTAGACTTGTACAAAAGAATTTTTCAATGAATATATTCAACTCATTATACTTTCAACAAGGGCTTGTAGTAGCTTTTCTAGCAAGAAGCAATGAATCAAAAGTGGATGTGCAAAGAAGGCATCATTTGCCCAAAATCAAAGTAAGGAATTGAGAGAAGAAGGCTGTAATCTTAGTAACTCAACAAAGGACAAGGGATGAATGGGCTTTAGCTTATCCAAAACTGACTCAGGAAGCCAATAATTTCAATTAAATGGGACAATGAAACTACTCAATATATATATAAGGGATCCCTTTTTTGGGGTTATACGAGGGATTAAGGATTACACCAATTTTTTGATCACCATTTTCAATCTTAACCGTTCAATCTCTTCATATACATGAGCGGATCATTTCTGGAAAGTTACATTTCAATTGGTGATCGTTGAGGTGCTCAAAACTGCGATTTGCATGAACGGTTCAAATCTGGCAGATTTGAACCGTCTATTGATTTAAGTTAGTTCAAAGCCTTAACGATCACCAATTGGGATGAAAATTTCCAGAAATGATCCGCTCATATATATGAAGAGATTGAACGGTTAAGATTGAAAATGGTATGAAATATATCTAAGGTATGAAATATATCTGTTGCCTCTGGTTTGCAATCATTTTTGCAAAGCCTGTCCAACAATATCTTATATGTAGATGAATTAGGTAGCACGTTCTGAGTTTGCGTCTCAGAAAACAGCTTCTGTGCATCCTGAACTCTTCCTAACTTAAACAGACCAGTTAGTAAGGCATTATAAGTTACTACTGTTGGCCTAACTCCTTTGCAGATCATTTCCTCGTAAATATTGACAGCTTCATGTATCTTCCAATATTTGTATTATCCACTGATCAACACATTGTAGCTAATAGCATCAGGTTGACACCCTCTACTTGAAATTGAATGAAACAGCTCTCTCGCGTCATTAAGGCATCCAGCCAAACAGAAGTCATCTATCAAAGTGTTGTATGTAAATAAATCAGGACTAACGCCTCTTTGTATCATAAGCTTTAGCAAATCCCTGCTATCATTCACATTTCCCCTTCTGCAAAGTGCCGCTGTTAGCACATTGAACGTCACCAGATTAGGCTTGATACCACAATGCACCATCTCATGCAACAACGCCTTGCCCGCTTCCCATTGTTTATTATAGTACAAACCATGAATCAGAGCACTATACACAATCACATCAGGAAGAATCCCTCTACCTTTCACTTCTACGAAAAGTTCTTTTGCCTCATCTATCCTGCCATCCGTACAAAGCCTATCAATAATAATCCCACAAGTCACCACATTCGGCTTACAGTAAACACTGAATCTGCCATTCCCCTTGTGAATAAAGATGAAAGCTTGCCTTTTGAAGAAGGTTTAAGTTGAGGTTGAAGAAATCTGAGTCATGGATTAAAAACGGACGGTATAGATTAGTTTATTAGACAAATATTAGAAACCTTTTATTAGGAGAGGATACCGAATCAGCCTTTTTCACGTTTTTTTTTTCTTCATATAGATGCAAAATAATATTTAAAAGATGTCAAAAATACAACAGTTTTCCCCTTTCCTCGAGCGCCGAAACTCTTCTTACTGGACTCACAACTAGGTCTGGGCACAGTCCCGTACCGGCATCATCAAATTCTTCGGGAGAAAATCTGCTGTCCCCGTTTTCCTATCTCTTTACCTGTCTCTCTTTTAAATTTTGACATCTGTGATTTCCATCCAACTCAACTAACAGCTGGCTTAACTCTGTTAACCTATATTTTCAAAATAAAACTTAGTTTTTTTTTATGATTAAATAAAAATTAGTTAAAATTCTTCTGCAATACGACTCAAACTCATTTCTCCTGCATGTCGAATGCACGGCGCCGGAAAAACAGACTCCGGTTCGGACTCGATGTGGTCCAGGGAGAAATAAACTTGAATTCTGAATAATTGAAGAAGAATCCAAGTGCTTTTCATAATCAAAATGCATAACTACAGCACAAATTAAGGTGAGGAATGTCCAGGAGACCATCTGCTCGATCATAAGACCGAAGCAAAGAGGTTGGGGGTTGGACACCCACTTGCTATGCTTCTGTAAGAATCAATTTTTTGATATCTTTGGCTTTGTTTCAATTCAATTTTGTTTCTTTTGTGACTTTTGCCCATGCGAGCACTTGTATCTAATATCATTTTCATCTGGGTATCAATTTTCTGATACGAGTAATATCATTTTCATCTGGGTATGATTGGATTCGTGGTTTATGAGTGAGATATGGGTTGATCATAATATACATTGCTGAAACCTCCTCCACAGGTCCTCCATCAGCTTGATCACGTCCTTCGCGAAGCCCGACGAAGTTGTGGTGGTGGTCAATGGACCAAGTGGAGCAGAGCGTCTGGTTCCGGCTCCGACGAGAACGATGGCTATGACAGTTTATGAGTATGATATGAGTCCATGAGTTTCAAGTTCTGGGTTCAATCCTAGTATCGACAATCAAATCTGGGATATCCAAGATGTTCATTATCAATGGGTTGAATGATTTTATTATTTCCTTTATCTTTTTACTAATTGTTATTCTCAAAATTATGGGTTAACAGAGTTAATGGTCTGTTGGTTGAGTTGAATTGAAATTGACAGATGTCAAAATTTAAAAAAGAGACAGGCAAGGAGACAGGGAAACGGGGACAGCAGATTTTCTCCCAAATTCTTCAAGTCTGGGCCTGGACTGGTTGCTGTCCAGACAAGCCGGTCTTTGTGATGAAAGTTTCTGGGACCGGCAAAAACCCGGACTAGCATAAACTCGGCCGGTCTTGCCGGATTTTCGGGCTTATTTCCAATTCACCCAATTTTTTTTTTCCCAATCCGATCAAACATCTCATAATCAGAAACATCCTAAAACCAACACCAATTTGCTTACACACACATAATCACATGCGGGTAGTCTTATAATTGTAGTGTAGGCTTGAAAAACTAAGTATAATGACAAGATACATCCATAACCTGGCCTTCGGGCTGAAGAACCATTTGAAGTTTGGGACCGAGACCGTACAAGACCGGACCGGATCGACAAAAAAAAACATGGGACCGTGAAAAAGTCCAACCCGGTCGGGCCGGCTGGTCCTGTTCAGTTTTTTGTTTTTTGCTTGTTCAGGTTTTATGCCTACCACTTAAATTTTGAGTTAGTCACAACCCTAGTATCCTAACCAGCCTCTCACTTATCCTCCTAGTGTCCTCACCCAGATCCGAAATTATCTTACCCAGATTCGAAATTCTCTCCTCCATGGCTGTAAAGAACTGTGTTGTTGCATACCACACTCCTAGCCCCCTTGTTTTCATTCTCACAGGTAGAGAGGGGAACCGCTTACTACGAGGGTGGCTCTCGCATTCCGTGCCTCGTGCACAATTTTACCGATGTCGACCAAATACGTTCGGCTTTGGCATGGGTTGATCGGTGACCGATCCAACCCTTCTTAAGGTGTTGGCCGCCGACAACAAGCTACGAGACCACAACAACTATTGATTGGTTGTTCTTTCTGAGGACAGTCGGTCAACCTTTGAGGGATGGGCTTTGGCACATAAGGCTTAGCTTGTGACCACGTATGGCATGTTTGATCACCTCTTTATCGACTTGGCTCACCATCTCAGGTCTGTTTCGGTCTAGTGTGTGTTTCGGTTTAGGGTTTGAGTATGTTTATTTGTTTGATTGTTGATGTGAGTTGCGCTGGATTTTTGTTTGTTTATTTTCTCAAGTCTATAATCAATACGATTAGTGGCGGATCCAAGATGAAATTGTTATCTGGGCTAATTGTAACAAAAATAAATAAAAAATTCAACCCATCTCGACAGTGAGACAAATTAATGTTTGTTAATTTGAGGGTCGTAAACGAGACAATCGAGGTCGAATAAGTCGCTGATTGAAATGGTCAAGTAGCCCGCTAAAACAACTGAAATTGGGAAATGATGAGAATTTGAGAGTAGTGAATTAACAATCAAGGTTGGGGAGGTGGGAAAACGGGTAGGTAGACGACGTGTGTGAATTTAAGAATTGAGATTCAAGAGTTGTTAATGTCTAGCCAAAACAACATCAACGTGATTAATAGTAGAATTAATTACTGGTCACTCCATTAACTTTCATGCGCTCGACAGTTTACTCCATTAACTTTAAATTTCAATCGATTACTCCATTAACTATCCAATGTCATACAATTAGGTCCATCCGTTAAGTCGCCGTCCAAATCAGCGGTTAAGTTGCTGACTGGACATATTTTTCAACTGGAAATTCCATTTAACACCCCACCTCTCTCTCTCTCTCTCTCTCTCTGGCCAGCCATGGCTTTCCAAACAGTAAGTAAGCTGTGGTTTTTGGCTTCATTTTCCACTCACTCAAATCCAACAAAAGTTTATGAACCAAAGCCTATTATAAAGATAGGATTACAAGCTTTAAGTACATAGCTTAAGTTTTGAAAACAAAGCCGTGGATAGGAAGTTATGCTCTCTCAAAGTTGAAGCAAAAATCTGAAAACCCAGAAAATTTCAGCTTTTGGCTGAATCTGCTACTGTTTTTGGCAAGCAATTTGACAAACCAAATGTTAACCAAACCCTCTGAAATTTTACACACATAAATATGGATATATGAGCTTTACAAAGGAACTTTCGGGTTTTAAAACAAAGGCCTGAGCTGAAAGATATCAAGACGCAAAGTAGGCAAGAAAATCAGCTTTTCTGCAGAATTTGGCTGAATCTGCTACTGTTTTTTGGCAAGCAATTTGACAAACAAAATGTTAACCAAATCCTCTGAAATTTAACACAAATAAAGATGGATATATGAACTTTACAAAGATACTTTCGGATTTCAAAACAAAGGCCTGAGCTGAAAGATATCAAGATGCAAAGTAGGCAAGAAAATCAGTTTTTCTGCAGAATTCTGGAATTTGCAGCAACTAATAAACTTGATTTTGGAAGTCTTTAATTCGACTTTTTGAAGTAACAAAACAAGTTCTAAAGCTTCAGAATGGAAAGGAACA
>NC_020492.1:5622790-5625340 GCF_000184155.1 Fragaria vesca subsp. vesca
ATTTAGATGCATCAGATTCAGTTCACAATATATATATATGATTTTTCTCAGCTGCGGACGTCCGCACCAATTTTTTGGTGCAGATTTCCATTTTTGCACCATTTTCGGATCGAATTTCCTCATCTCCACCATCTAGTATCTAGATAATATTGTGTAGATCATCTCTACAAATTTTCAGCCAATTTGGTGATCGTTAAGGCCCTCAAACTCGAAAAACAAATGGATGGATTGAATTCTGTCCGGTTGTGTTCATACCAGAAAAACTCGAGTTTGAGGGCCTTAACGATCACCAATGTCAGGACCTACCCCGGATTTCCCCTTGAAATCCGGAATAAACCCTGCGGGACCCACCTCAAGGGAAATTCTACCAAAATTTTGGCATAACTTCCCTTGAAAATGAGTAACCCTACCTGGAAGAAAAATCACCAAAACCCAAACACTTCTAAAACAATTCAATCCACATCTTCTGGAGCCATCCGCTCCCCCAAATAAACATCCACCACCTCAACCAACATAATAAATCGAAATAATCTCATGAATTTAATCTCTCATATAACATGCCAAATAAACCTTTTTCAACACTCATAGGTGGAGTCACAAGCTCTCAACTCACAACATTAACAACAACAACAACACTTAAAACATCCCAAGGTTATCAGAGCAACTACTAGGAAAGAGGAAAATACATAGGTAGGTTAACTAGTAACCTATGAGAGAAAACTGGATGAGGTGGGAAATATGACTCGCCTCCTACCCTCGCCGAACAGAACTCTGCAGACTGGGCATTTAAAACGAAAGGCCCAGGGGAAAGCATTTAAAACGTTAGAGTGAGTGGACAAAATAAATAATAAAAATACGGACTTAATGACAGAGCATTGAAATCAATTTAACGCTTTTCCCATATTTTCCATTGAGAAAATATTTATTTTATGCATGCCATTCTTGGAAATCTTTCCGAAAATAATTATAGACAAAACTAATGAATCAATCCCATTGGTTCCCAATAAATCAATAAAAATAGGGAAAATGTTTCGCCATAACAATGAGCCTCCCAGGCTATAATAGCGTCCCACGCTAAGCGCTCTACTCACATATGACGAGGACCGCTTAAAAAGTTATAATAGCGTCTCACGCTAAGCGCTCAACTCTCATATGATGAGGACCGCTAAATAATGGCTAGCTAACAATAAATATATATATATATACCGATCGGTTGCCTCCCAGGCTATAATAGCGTCCCACGCTAAGCGCTCTACTCACATATGATGAGAACCGCTAATAAGACTATAATAGCGACTCCCATATGATGAGGACCGCTAATAAGGTTAGCTAGCAATAATATATATATTAACCCTTTTATGGTGAAATACAATATTAAAATACAAAGATCCACACTTCCCCAAATAAATTATAATAAACTCATAGCGTACAGTACAGTTCCCAACTATACATGGAAATAATATAAAACACTTGACACGTCCCACGTGTCAACTAAAATTAGCAAGAGAGTTCCGGAAAAAAATAAGTGGAACTCGATAATCCAACAAATTATTATATCTCCAAATGCCTTTGAAATTAAATAACTTTAGCGCATGCATGATATTAAAATCAAAGGTCCACTCACAGTGCTCGGCTATGCTTGCCGACGGCCCTAGGCTTCCTCCAAATGATCCTCCTCACGTCCTGAACAATAAATAATCATTAAGCCTCCAAACCGGGACAAAACTTTAATAAAATTCCCGAAATAAAAAGGAAGCCTATAATTTCATTTCTCTTGCCCAACTTCTCCACATTTTACCTAATAAGGTTCACATTATTCCGCACTTACCGAAAACCATAATTTAACCTTTTTAGACTTTAAAACCTGCTAAACCAACTGCCGGATTTCCATTCGAATAACCGCCCAAATCCTTAATCATAGCTAAATCCTAAACCTTATCAAATCTCCTCCAAAAATTCCAAACTATACTTCATTAAACTCCTCTCATTAAAACAAACCCAAAAAGCATGAAAAACTGCCCCTAAGGGGCGGCGGCGGCCGGCAGCCGTTTTCCGGCGACCTCCAATGCTTCTCAAATTTTCACAGAATATTCCTCTCATCATGCTCAACAACATTCATAACTAGCACTTACTCCATTTCTAAGGCTAACTAGGGCCAATGAATCAAAACTTCCATAAATCCCTAAAAACTTCAATTATACATTTCTCCATAACAACAACGAAATAGACTAATTCCTTTTGAGGGAATACTCACCTTGATGACGGCTACAAGATGAGCCAAAGATTCCGACCTATGGTGGCCGGAGGTGGGATTTCCGGCAAAAAGCTTCCCGGCGTCTCCGGCGAGTTTTCTCCTCTTCCGGCGGGCTAACGGCTCGGGGGCTAGGCCGGGGAGAGAGAGGAGGTGATGGGGGTCAAAACTGGGGTGGGCTGGCAGCTGGTGGCTGGCCGGACGGTGGCAGACCACGCTGGAAAAGTCCAGCAGAAAAGAGGGCTAGGGAACTCACGGGAGAAAGGGAGAGAAAGGGAAGAGGAGAAGAGAGAAAAATG
>NC_020492.1:5625626-5626655 GCF_000184155.1 Fragaria vesca subsp. vesca
ATCACCAAATTGGCTGAAATTTTGCAGAGATGATCTACACAATATTATTTAGATACTAAACGGTGGAGATGAGAAAATTCGATCGGAAAGTGGTGCAAAAATAGAAATCCGCACCGAAACTTTCTGTGCGGACGTTCGTAACCAAAAAGGGCTGTATATAAATCATGTTTTTTTTTACCTGAAATTCTCAACTGGGCTTAAGCCAAGGTGAGCCTTGCATTGGATCCGTCAGTGAATACGATTGTTGATTTTGGCCACCGCAACAATATATTCTTGATTGGTGCTAAATTGAAACTAGGAATGTGCTCCTTTAATCCACAAACCTCTGACATCCAACTGTTTGATAGGATGGTGAGAGGATTGGACCTCAATCCATTCCCCTATGAGTTGGATCAACTGCTTCAAACCTTGACCAATGGGCAGTGCTTGACATATCCGGTTCCTGCTGAACAATGGAGGGCAAACAATCTCATATTTGCGGCCTCATCTCCGATGTTTATGACCGCCACACCACAATTGCAGTGCAGAAAGTCCACTTGGTACAAAATACAGGATTTGGGTACCCAACAGAACTCGCTCTACGCTATGGTGGAAAATGAGTTACGTGAAAAGTTGAAGAGAGCATACCCTGGGGTCTAGATCGATTTGGAAGAATGACAATTAAGGATTGGGTGACCTCTCTTCGCTGGTGATTTTTGGTTTCCTCTCTGTGATGCCCTCAAATACTCTGGTTATAATGCACAAAATCCTTTTGCTTTTTGCAAATTTGGAAGACACTTAAAGGTTCATAAGGAACAAGCTAGGCAGGTCCGATGAAGAGTTGGTGTATGGATTGAACTTGATATTAAATGGATTCGTAGATATTGTTCATGAGCTTTTAAGCGGATGTGGGATCAAAGTATGCAATTAGAAGGTTTTGAATAGAAGATTCCAAGGCCTTAATTGTGTATGAAGTTGGGATTAGACTAGACAAGACTGAAATAGAAGATCAAAGGATTTAGGAGTTGCACTTTTGATCGATCCTTGATT
>NC_020492.1:5626675-5629355 GCF_000184155.1 Fragaria vesca subsp. vesca
AAAAAAANAAAAAANAAAAAAAAAAACGGTTTTAACCGATTTACATCATATCTCTTGTCCCATCTGTTTTGCCTCTTCTATATATTATGACATGTTATACTGCTTTCATGTGAGAAAAACTTGCAAGTTTTTGACCCAAGAAAAAAAGGTGAAAAGAGAAAGAGCTACCAATTTGTGGACATAACAAGTAGGCTAATCTAGAGGGGTGAGACTGTGAGAGGTACAAAAGTAACGAGTTATTCGTTTGTTCTTTGTCAAAGACCGTACATATCTTACTCTTTTATAATCTCGTTGAATAATTGTACCTCTTGATGAAATTAAGTTCTTGAGATCCACCACTGTACTGTGGTTCCAGTGGTTGAATGGGAGCAAGGTCAAACACTATTGGAACTTGTGTGGTATTTATCTCACATTAAAAAAAGAATTAAATGTGTGAGTTTTTATATGGAAACACACATGTGACTCATTAAATAAATATATATTAATATATATTTAATAAAAGTCAAAGATTGGGCCTTGGGCCTTAGGGCTCTATTGATTAAATCCGAATTTAATTTTTGAAAATTAATATTATTTAATTTAATTATTAATTCGTATAAATATCAAAAAGAAATAATTGTCCGAGTAGTTGTGTATGTTCGAACAATTATGCCTGCTCAAATTGACTTTTATATAAGGACGACTTCTGTCGTTGTTTTTTATCATTTGAATCATTCTTCTTCTTCCTTCCCAAAACTATTTCTTCTGAAGCATAAAATAAATTCGTCAGTGCAAGAACTTGAACCAGATAGTTGTATCCTCTAGATATACGTCTGAAACTGCAGCACAAGCGAGGACGAATTTTGTGTCTTAGGTCACTGCACGGCAAACCTCTATCTAATCAATCAAGTTAGTGTTTTTTGGCTTATTTCGTTGTTATTTTCAATTTCGTTGTTTTATATATACTGTTTTTGAACAGATATTGGATTGTTTCTAACAAACAGTTCCCAAAGTTGAAGGTTTGGTTTTGCCTTTGCATTTTGCTAGATCTTCATTTGAATGTGGTAGGTAATTATTTTTGGATAATTAACTTTTGTTGTGTTGGGCTGAAGAGGAATAAATAACAGCTTTAGTTGGAGCTAGAAGTACTTGGGTCAGTTAGGGAGATGCAGCTATAGAGTGAAAACCCTTCATCCACGCATCATAACACACTAACATTCGCTGAAACTTGTGAGTTTCAGGTTCATACTCAATCTTGATAGTAGAGCCAGAGTTTGATTCCACTGCTTTTTGACCAAACCAAACTAACTGAGCATAAAAATCAGCATCACCATCAAAAGCAGATTCTCTAGCATGCTCTTTACCGTACCAAGCCGTACGATAAGATACCTCCATCCCATAATCTGACTTTATCTCATGGTATATATCTATAGCGCTAGCCTTCTTGTTAGGATTTTCACGAACCTTATCAAGCATTATAGACTTTATAATCTTGGAACCCATCATCTTATTAGTTTGCAAGCAAACAACACCAGGAAAACTATGCTCATTCACCAGATAAGTAATGACAAAAAAACAATTATACTCTAACAAGGAAGGCTTCACACACCATCCACAATGCTCAAACTCTCTCTTAGAACAATAGGCAACAACACGTTTTTTAGTATTTCTAACATACCGATACTCAAATTCCATCTTAATTGCATACATACGCAATTTCAACCTAAACTCTTCCACACCACCTTGAAACTTCTGGTCTTTTGATTTAATATAATTCTCCCACCCTTTGCTACAATACCTCTTTGCTTCCTCTGGTTTGTAGCATCCTAAATAATCATTTTCATCAAACGAAATGCTAGACTGTTCAGTAACATTGTTACTTAACACACGTTTAGAACCAGAAGCACTAACATCGAAAGAGCAAACATCCACATCAACAAAATGAACTATAACGGGCCAAAACTCTAAACATCATCTTCATATTATCTTCATTTTCAAGACGATAAGATACAACATCAGGAAAAACAATATACCTCAGCTTCATAATGCTTCTGCCTAATATCGAAAATCGGTCACGTACAAAATTAGCAAAATCAAAATATGAGACGTTATGATCAAATGAAACTGCTGCTCTTTCACCAGAGTACACAAGCTTTGCAGTATAGTTACTGTCCATAGTACCTGAACAGGAATATGTATAGTATTTCAGATTACAAGTAACTCATGATAGCTATGCTCATTCACTAGAGTACACAACCAAAATAAGCAAAACAATGCAAACAAATCACTTTTTCAAAGGCTAAAATCACTAAAATCCATGGTAGACTAGGAATATAGCACAGATTGAGTCAAAGAGTTTCTAATTCCTAAATTCTTATGAACCCTAGAATTCACCGATCGACATCATATAAAATTGTAATTATTAAACACATAAACAAATCAATCAAAACATCAAAATCTGAAAGAAATCAAAAACATTGTGTCTGAGCAAAGCATCGACCTCGTTTGCATTAGAAAACGGTGGATGACGGAAGCGAGTTGCTCTTGAAATCGTGGAACTGATGGAGCCACCGCGTCACGGATACGAAGTAACTATCAACGAAACTCAAGTGGCGTCGACGGGATGAAAGATAAGCGATGGCGGCGGGGTGAGAGAGAGAGAGAGAGAGAGAGAGAGAGAGAGAGAGAGAGAGTATTAGTT
>NC_020492.1:5630332-5631087 GCF_000184155.1 Fragaria vesca subsp. vesca
TTTTTTGTACCTTCATATGGTACTTTAGTGTTATTTGCCTTTTTTTTTCTTTTTTTTTTCTATATAGATGCAAAATAAAATTTAAAAGATGTCAAAAATACAAAAGTTTTCCCTTTCCTCGAGCGCCGACACTCTCCTTACCAGACTCACAACTAGGTTTGGGGACGGTCCCAGACCGGTTGCTGTCCAGACGGGTTGGTCTTTACAATGAAAGTTTCTGGGACTGGCAAAAGCTCGGACTGGAATAAACCTGGCTGGTCTTATCTGATTTTCAGGCTTATTTCCAGTTCACCCAATTTCTTTTTTTTCCAGTCCAATCAAACATCCCAAAATATCTCATAATCAGAAACATCCCAAAACCAACCCTAATTTGCTTATATATACACATATATAAAGCGCTTCTTGGCTACGGACGTTCGCACCGAAGGTTTCGGTGCGGATTTTCATTTTTGCACCACTTTCCGATCGAATTTCCTCATCTCCACCGTCTAGTATCTAGATAATATTGTGTAGATCATCTCTGCAAAATTTCAGCCAATTTGATGATCGTTAAGGCCCTCAAACTCGAGTTTTTCTGGTATAAACACAACCGGATAGAATTCAGTCCATCCATTTGTTTTTTGAGTTTGAGGGCCTTAATGATTACCAAATTAACTGAAATTTTACAGAGATAATCTACACAATATTATCTAGATACTAGATGGTGGAGATGAGAAAATTCGATTGAAAAGTGGTGCAAAAATGGAAATCCGTAC
>NC_020492.1:5631107-5635093 GCF_000184155.1 Fragaria vesca subsp. vesca
AATGTCAATTTTCTTGGGTGACAGTATAATTCCATATTTTTGAAATTTACTGCAAAGAATTTGAAGATGTCTTTTATGATCTTCTCTGTTTTTAGAGAAAATTAAGATGTCGTCTATGTAGACAACACAATAGTCTTTAAGATCCTTAAAGATATTGTCCATCCATCTTTGAAAAATCTGAGGGGCTATGTTTAATCCGAAAGGCATGACATTCAAGTGGTAGTGTCCACATGGAGTACTAAAAGCAGTCAATGGTTTTGACTCTTATGTCTTCTGTTAATTTTAATTACCAAAATCCTGATTTACAATCAAATTTACTAAAGATTCTAGCACCTTTAGTTTGATTGATCAGAACATCTTTTCGTGGAATAAAATACCCATCGAACTCTAATTGTTCATTTAAGCGCTTATAGTTTATTACCATACGTGCTTTTCCTCTCTTGATCTCTGCATGGTTTCTTACCATGAATGCAGGACTAGAGTGTGGACTCATGGTTTCTTCTATGAGATGCTTCTCTTTCAACTCCTTTATTTGGATGTCAAATTCATTAATATCTTGTCTTATGCAAATCATTGGTTTGACCCTTATAATTACATCAGGATTTCTAAGTTTAAGAGCACAATATCTTGGACTTTTTGACCATAGTTTTAAGGGGTCTTTACTAAAATTTTCTTCTAGAATTTTGTATACCCAATGTTTTTCACAAAGTACCTGAATTTTTGTCTTACCAAAGTGTTTTTCACTTGGTTCAGGTTTGTCAAGTTGATCTATTGTTTCTGGATCACCACGCTTGCTTGGCGTGAAATCTTTATGACATTTATACTTATGTTGTGGTAAAAATGGAATTTTGTGGATTCCATTGTTAATATCGAGAGCTATATATCCTGTATCCAGGAGAATGGGATAATAGGCAAAAATAAAATTGTTGCCTAGTAAAACATCACTATTCATTTCAAGAAAGGCTATGATTTTTGGTATTATATACTTGACTCCATTTAACCATATAGCTACTTTTTTAGCTTTATGTTCAATTTTTATATCTTTTCCTTTTATACCTGTGACATTAATGAGGTGTTTCATTAATGTCCATTTTTCAGGAGGTAGATCATTAGGTCTACATGCACAGACAGTTGCTCCTGTATCTTTTAATGAACACAAGCTATATGGTTTATAGCCTGCAAACTTAAATTCTCCTAACACATACGTATATTTCTTTTTGCCCTGGCTTGGGGCAAAGAGGATATTTTCATTCCCATTAGGAATACTATATGTAACATCCCGGACCTAATTTTACCCTTTTTACTGGGTATTTTACGAATTACTGAGGAATTTAACTGTGCTCGTAATTTGGTAATTTATCACTCGAGTTTATTGTCGAGTTTTACTCAAAATGTTAAATTCCTCTTTTAAGGGCTCGATTGTAGTATGTGTCGACATGGGTTCAACTGTGCTTTTAGATAATTTTTTCGGAGGTTTGGTTAAGTATAGAAATTATATTTTCGGAAGCAAATAACGTTTAATTCGGGTTGTTTCTATTAGGACTTTGAACTGGGCCGTAGAATTTAAGCTTAAAAGGGTAAAGTGGAGCTTGACCCAGTCAAAAACCCAACTCGGGTTTGACCGAGCCTAACCGTCTCCCTCTCTCTTCTCCCTCGTCTCCCTTTGTCGCTGCCTTCTCCAGCGCAGCACCGCCGTCTCTGGCCACCCCTGGCGGCGAGACCACCGCCGTTCTCTCCCTCTCCTCCTCTCCTTTCTAGCCTAGCCCGTGGATCACGCAAGCGAACCAAATCAGAGGAGATCGAAGCTGTCGAACCCGACTGTGTTCGTCGGATTCCGGGCAGCTCAGGCAGCGACGACGGCAACGAACGGTAGGGTTCTTCTCCTCAGTCCTTCTCCTCTTCTTTATGTTCCTTTCACCCTTCAAATTGAGCTCTAAATTGGAAATCCCTAATTCTGCATTTTTGGGTTTTTCCGGCGAGCTGCTGCGGTGGTTGCCGATGAGTTTTTCTGACATCTTCCTTTTGCTTTCCGACGTTGTTTCGACCACAAGTGGTCAAGGCGAGCACGAAGGGGGAGGGGCCAGGTGTGGTTGCTGCTGTGTAGGAGGAGTGGTGGACTCAGGTGGGGTTGGTTGTAGTGACAGTTGCGGTTAGGGTTTGAAAAGAAGCCCAGTTTCCGGCAAGGAGAAGATTGCTGGGTTCTGGTGGTGAGCAGATTAGAGGTAAGGGCTTCATTTGATTGGTTGTGTTGTTGTTATGTTGGATCGTGACTGATTCTATGTTTTGGTTGCAAGGATGTCGATAACTTGGAATTTGGAGTATACGGGGAAGTTATGGCAAAATTCCGGCAAGTGGCCGGAATCCGGCAGAATATTCCGGCAAGTCGTCGGAATCCGGCGAAGGCAGTTAGTCCGACAGAAGCAGTTGAGGTAGTTATCGAAGTTTTTCCTTTTTGTTTTGCGTTGTTTCATAAATAGGAAAGTTTGTCGGTTTATAATCTGAAATCTTTCTAAGTGAGGAAAGTTCCTATTTTGGGAAACTTTCCCTTTTTGGAAATTTCCTATTTATGGAAACCCTTTTTGGGTGCCCTTAGTAAATTTTAGGGTGAAGTTGTGTAGAGAGGAAATGAAGGAAATTCTTGGTTTTGTTTGTGAGCATGTTTGATCGTAGGGGATCATAAAATAATTTTGGAAGTATTTTGGTTAATGTGTTAAGGCATGGAAATTGATGGTGACTTTGATTCTAGGTTAAGGTTCATTCCAAATAAGTTATAGTTGCGAAGTTTAGTCGGAATTGATTATTTTTATATGTCGGTCAATCCTGGTCAACCCAGGATACGTAGTCAATTTAAGAAGAAGACGAATCAATGATTATTTCGGAATCTGGTTTGACCGATTTATTCTGCTGTTTATCATCAGACGTGGGATTGACTCGAGATTATGAATAGTGGAGGCAGCGCTTGAGGAGTATGCCGAGCATTGGAAGGCTTAGGCCTAATACTGTGAGTGGACTTTTGTTTTAAATAATATGCATGCTATGGTTCATGGTCGAACATTTAAATTGTTGGAGTTTTGACGTCATTTAATTTTGACGCTTTTATTTCTCTTGGAGAGTTACCGAAAAATGAGGTTTTTCGGTGAGTATAAATATGTATATTGATCAGAGTATGTATATAAATGCTAGCTAGCCATATGTGTCTGTCCACCTTAATGGCGTAGCATATAGCCGCATTATAGTGTGACGTGAGCGTAGTAGCCCTATATGAGTGTTTAATTCATATAGGGGGTATGGACACATATTTATACACCCGTCTGTCCACTTTAATGGCGTAGTGTAGCACCGCATTAAGGCGTGACGTGAGCGTTGGACGCGAGCGTAGTAGCCCTATATAGACCCATGAATTTATATAGGGAGTATGGACGTGTGTAAATACATACATATATGTCGAGGGGCTCGATATTATGAGATGAAAGTTTTATCGCTTGCAGTATGCATTCGATTTTTCTTTGGAAATTGTTTTGGGGAAACAAATATTTTATTCGTAAATTTATTTTTGTCCACTCGCTCTAACGTTTCGTTTTCAAATGTTTTCCCCTGGGCTCTTCGTTTTAAAAATGCCCAGTTTGTAGGATTGCATAGTTGTGGTCGGACGTATTTGGAGAAGAGGCATAGTCAATAGTGTAGCTTCCGCTCATTTTTATAGTTCTAGTTTATTTCCTTTCAAATAGAGTTGCTCTGAACTGTGGCTGTTGGCTATGAGATTATCTTGTTTAAGTTGGTGATTAAATTGGGAGATGTTGTGATATGGGGAGCACGAAGGCTCTAGGAGTTTAAGGTTGGATTGGGATTTTTCAGAAGTGTTTGCAGGTATTTATTAGGAAGGGTTGTCCATTTTCAAGGGAGGTTATGCCGATTTTTCGGTAAACTTTCTTTGGAGGTGGTCCCCGCAAGACTTACTTCAGGTTTCAGGGTGAAATTCAGGGTGG
>NC_020492.1:5635113-5636632 GCF_000184155.1 Fragaria vesca subsp. vesca
AGAGGCGTCGACGCTGCCGGAATCGGAAACTCGCCGGCGAACCCAAAAAAGTTTCCCTTCTTCGAATCTCTCTCTCCTCAGCTTCCCATGGAAATCCAATACCAAAGCGACGTCTGGGTGGACGAGAGGAAGCTACCAATACCGGTCACGCTCGCCGCCGTGGCCGGAATCACAAACTCGACCGGAAACCCAATCGCCTTCTCTCCTCCTTTTCTCTCTCACCGGAGCTCCACTCTTCAAACTGGAATCACAGGGAGGTCGGTCTGGGCTTGATCTGATCCACTCCTACCTCTATATATCTCAAATCCAACAGCCTAGATCCAACCACCAATATTTCTATTTTTAATTAAATTTTTAGATAATACCAACTTCCAAAAATCATTAAAAATAGCTCCGATGCTCCGAAAAATCCCACGAATTCATAACAACGTCTAGTTTAATCATATGGGCTCAAAAGACAAAATTTGACAAACCAAAAATTTGAATAATTTTCAAAAGCCACAAAGAATTGAAAGAATAATTAAAATCGAAATAAAATAACTCGAAAATTAATTTTCTTTTTAAAAAATAGAAAACCAAAATTTCAGGATATTACAGATTATGGATATGATAATTATATTAGTTCATCTTCTTGTCTATTAGGTGGTACTATGCTGGAGATTGTCATGTTTGAAAACAAGCTACTGCTCAAGTTTGTTTTTCTTTAATGTTATATTTTAGGTGTTAGAGGTATGTTGTTTTTAATGTTATTAGTTATGCACTTGACTTATTTCTTATGGTTATGAAATAGATTTAATTTAGAACTTTATTTGATAATGTAATGAACTTATTTCATATTTTAGTATATTTTTTATTTATTAAAAATACATAAATATATAATTTTGTTTGCCGTGTCCAAGCCGTGTCGGAAACTCAGTTTTTGAGTTTTACCGTGTCGCCGTGTCGTGTCGTGTCGTGTCGCCGTGTCCGTGTCCGTGTCCGTGCAACTTAGCTTTTAAGTATATTATCAAAATCATTAAAATTTGTTAATAGAGATAATTTTTGTAATATCCATTCTGGTGAATTTTCCCATTGTTTTAACCATTGCAAAGTGTCTCCTTGCAATGTTGCTGCAATATAATCTAAAAACCTCTCTTTAGTCCAAACATTTTTATAATTAGTTATCAAAATGGACACTGATTGTGCCCAATCATCTACTGTTTTTTCTTGATCCTTAAATGGTATGTGGCTTAAATCTAAATATGTCCCATGTTGAGCTACCGTCTGTTTATTCATATCATCTCTCCTTGTGTAGGAGGGACTAGGATGATCTGGTTCAGTTTTTATTCCAGAAGATGATGCATGTTCTGTTGTATTTATGAATTCTTTATTTTCATCTTGAGTTGTTCTCAAGTATTCTTCAAAAGCTTCCTGATTGGAAAACTCAAGAAGGTCTTCATATTCTAAACAGATTAATCTTATCAAGAAAAAAGAAAAAAGAAAAGAAATGACATTATAAAATTATGTGAAATGTATAGTA
>NC_020492.1:5636652-5638189 GCF_000184155.1 Fragaria vesca subsp. vesca
TACTCAANCTTTTTATCAAAGACAACAGCAAGTATTGGTGTATCCAAACCTTGCCTAAATAATACAGTTATAGTGATCTGGATTAGACCAATATGAACATATCTTATATCTAGATATTTTTTCCTCCATCTTTCAATTTTCTTTTTATCAAACAATTGGACTTCCATTGTTCCTTCTTCAGTACACTGATCTGTGGTGTTTCCACTAAACTGCTCAAATATCCTATGAGAAAATATTTGAAATCTAGAGTATTTATAAATATTTTCTTTATTTATAGCATATTTGAATTTTTCCAAATTTTGTAATTGTTCATTGGAAAAATTTATTTCTTCTCCAATTACATCTTTTAACCTTATACTCTGAAGTTCTTCTTCAGGATTTTCTTTGATATTTTCTTTTAGCATAAAAATAAATTCTTCGTCTTCCGAGCTATCACTTTCTGTTTCTAGCTCATATAAAATTTCTTCATTGTCGGAGATTTCTTCACCGAACAATATTTCGAGATTATTTTCTTCTAACATTTTAACCATCTTCTTAGTATTTTTTCCCTTTTTAGGACATTCTGGAGCATAGTGCCCTTCTTCATTACAAATGTAACATCTGCATTTTTTATGTTTTTTAGTTTTACCAGACTGATTTTTCTCAGACTGTTTTTTCTTTCTAATATATTTTTTCTTTTTTGAAAATTTTTTCTTTTTAAATGGCTTCCATTTATATCTTCTCTTTTTAGAAGATCTTGGTTGGGGGTTACAACCAATTTTCCAATTTTCTCTAAGTATTTTGTCACAACATTTTCTTCCTCTGGGATCATTACTAATTTGGTTTTTTACCTGTTTTTTAGCTCTGACTTCTACACATCTTTCAGTGATAAGTCTTAAAACAAAATTTATTCTGAATCCTAGATTATCATGTTTATTAATTCTGGTTATAAAATCAGGATAACCTTTTATAGCTAATTCATCCCATGGGTTTGGGAGTTTATGAAAAAATTGGTTTAAACAGTGTAGGCTTGACTTTGGTTTTATTTTGAAGTAGTATTTTTTATACAACTGAGAATATTCTTCAAACTGACATATATTGCAGAGTTCTATCTTTGACAATATATATTCAGCATCTTCATGGATGATTTTTTCATCTGTTGCTCCACACAAATGTTCTTTTATTATTTGTGCAAAGCTTTTAAGCTATGTTGCACGGACACTCCATACCCTTGGAGTGTCAGAGTGTCTGACACTCCGACACGTCGACACGGCAAAATACGTGTCCGACACGCCACGTGGCGTGTCCGAAAAAATTGACTTTTCGGACACGTTGACCGGTCCCGACTCGGCATTGCGACACGCCACGTCAGCGCACACCCCACCACCGCCAGTCCGCCACTCCCGCCGCCTAACACAGCAGCTGCACACACTGCCCAAAATCCCAAAATCCTCAAAACTCCACTAATAACGAATTCAAGCCTCTACAATCTCTCAAACCAATTCAATATACTCAAAAAGCCAGAAATGGATCAAAACACCTCCACCACCGCCGGAAA
>NC_020492.1:5638209-5647545 GCF_000184155.1 Fragaria vesca subsp. vesca
ATTTTGAGGGCCTTAACGATCACCAAATTGGCTGAAATTTTGCAGAGATGATCTAGATATGTCTAGAAAAAAAATTGAGGAAATTCGATCAAGAAGTGGTGCAAAAATGAAAATCCGCACCAAAAACTTTAGTTTGGTGCTATATATATACACACACATTCACATATGGAGTCTTATAATGGTAGTGTAGGCTTGATATATCCATAACCTGGCCTTCGGGCCGAAGAACAATTTAAAAGTTTGGGACCGGGACCGGATTGACAAAAAAACCGTGAAAAAGGGTCAGGCCGGCCGGTCCGGTCCGGTTCGTTTTTTTTGTTTTTGAGTGTGGTCACAACCCTAGTATCCTTACCAGACTCACACTTCTCCTCCTAGTGTCCTTACCCCAGATCCGAAATTCTCTCCTCCATGTCTGTAAACAACTGTGTCGTTGGATACCACACTCCTGACCCCCCTGTTTTCATTCTCCCACAGGTAGAGAAGGGAACCGCTTACTACGAGGGTGGCTCTTACATTCCGTGCCTCGTGCACACTTTTACCGATGCCGACCAAATACGTTCGGCTTTGGCATGGGTTGATCGGTCATTGACTGATCCAACCTTTCTCAAGGTGTTGGCCGTCGACGACAAGCTACGAGAACCCAACAACTGTCGATTGGTTGTTGTTTCCGAGGACAGTCGGTCAACCTTTGAGGGATGGGCTTTGGCGCATAAGGCTCAGCTTGTGACCACGTATGGCATGTATGATCACCTCTCTATCGACTTGGCTCACCATCTCAGGTCTGTTTCGGTCTAGCGTGTGTTTCGGTTTAGGGTTGAGTATGCTTGTTTGTTGATGTGAGTTGTGCTGGATCTTTGTTTGTTTATTTTCTCAGGTCTATAATCAATATGATTGCTGATCTTGGCCGCCCCATGGGGCCATAAATAGCAACAATATATTCCTGGTTGGTGAGGGGCTTAAGGATAAATTGAAACTAGGAATGTGCTCTCTTAATCCACAAACCACTGACATCCAACAGTTTGATAGGATGGTGAGAGGATTGGACCTCAATCCATTCCCCAATGAGTTGGATCAACTGCTTCAAACCATGACCAATGGGCAGTGCTTGATCTATCCGGTTCCTGCTGAACAATGGAGGGCAAACAATCTCATATTTGCGGCCTCATCTCCGCTGTTTATGACCGCCACACCTCAATTGCAGTGGAGAGAGTCCAGTTGGTACAAAATACAGGATTTGAGTACCAAACAGAAGTTGCTCTACGCTATGGTGGAAAACGAGTTACGTGAAAAGTTGAAGAGAGCATACCCTGGGGGTCTAGATTGATTTGGAAGAATGACAATTAAGGATTGGGTGGCCTGTCTTCGGTCAATACCTGCTGGTCATTTTTGGTTTCCTTTCTGTGATGCCCTCAAATACTCTGTTTATGATGCACAAAATCCTTTTGCTTTTTGCAAATTTGGAAGACACTTAAAGGTTCATAAGGAGAAACACGGCTGGTCCGATGAACATTTGGTGTATGGATTGAACTGGATATTAAATGGATTCGTAGGTATTGTTCATGAGGTTTTAAGCGGATTTGGGATCAAAGTAGGCAATTAGAAGGATTTGAATAGAGGATTCGAAGGCCTTAATTGTGTATGAAGTTGGGATTAGACTAGACAAGACTGAAATAGAAGATCAAAGGATTTAGGAGTTGCACTTTTGATCGATCCTTGATTGTGTTCTCAGATTTATAAGAAGAAGAAAAAAACGGTTTTCCGATTTACATCATATCTCTTGTCCCATCTGTTTTGCCTCTTCTATATATTATGACATGTTATACTCCTTTCATGTGAGAAAAACTTGTAAGTTTCTGACCAAAAAAATAAAGTGAAAAGAAAAAGAGCTACCAATTTGTGGACATAACAAGTAGGCTAATCTAGAGGGGTGAGAGGTACAAAAGTAACGAGTTATTCGTTTGTTCTTTGTCATAGACTGTACATATCTTACTCTTTTATAATGTCGTTGAATAATTGTACCTCTTGATGAAATTAAGTTCTTGAGATCCACCACTGTACTGTGGTACCAGTGGTTGAAGGTGGTTTTGCCTTTGCGTTTTGCTAGATCTTCATTTGAATGTGGTAGGTAATTATTTTTGGATATATCTCTTTAACTTTTGTTGTGTTGGGCTGAAGAGGAATAAATAACAGCTTCAGTTGGAGCTAGAAGTACTTGGGTCAGTTAGAGAGATGCAGCTAAAGAGTGTGATACAGCTGGTAGAATTTGTAAGCTGATCTGCAGAATTTAAGAAGGTAATTTTTTTTGAATTTCTGTTTCTTTGTTTTTTCTCTTTTGTCTCTTCCAATCTACTAATAAAGCATGATGTGTCACTACCCCATTTAATCATATTCTTAGATCCTCTCCTGCCTGTTGCTTGAATTTATGCTTAGTTGGTTAGCTGAGAGTTGTAATGGTTAAGAATGGGGCATACCTTTTGAGTGTCTCAGGAGCTATTAGTAGATATTTTTTTTTTTTTGTTTCAGTAATACATGTCGTACACCTTCAGTATGTGAAGGAGAAAATGCAGGTTGAAATTGGAACCTGTTGATAGATGACTCGTTTTGTATATAATTTCTCTTTTTTTCTTTTTTGCTTGCAGTGTAGCTGCGATAACCAAAATCAAATAATAAGCTGGAGAAGGAGATAAATGATAATATTGGCAGTAGTACACCTGTTGGGGTGAAAAACATTTGTGGCTTCCTGAAATATGGTTGAAGGTAATCTTAATTAGAGTAGCCGGCTACCAAAACTGAAATATCATGTTCTTACCTTGTTTTTTGACAATTTTACTGCTGGATGTTAAGCTAAGCCCTACTACTGGATGTTAAGCTAAGCGCTGGATGTTAAGCAGCTTTTCCTGTATGTGAACCCCATTGGCAAATATGCTTGGCTGGTGTCAACAGGCATTTGCTGATCTCTTGCATGCTTGCAAACAATTCCGTGATTTTGGTGGATTGATGCATTGTTGTTAACTTTGGAGATAAAACTTTCCTTGCCAAACTATCTTTAGCTTTTTATTACTGAAGCTCAAAGTTTCACCCTGGTATCTTAGAAACATACAATTGAAAGTTTATAATTGGCCAGATTTAGGAGTCAAGTCTACAACATATTATTCGCTACTCTCTGATATAAACCAATTGTTATTGCTACATAGCTTAAGAGTTTATGGTAATATTACACTTTGTTGGTTGAGTTGGAATGTGACGTTCTCAATTTTAAATAAGTCGATTTATATTGTTTCTTTCGTCTTTCTCTTTTGTGTTTTGTTCTCTGATTAGGCTTTGGTTTTGGTTATATTGTATCAGTAATAGAATCCAATCTGATATTTTTACCTCTTAGAGTTGTGTAACTAAAGAATATTTTTGTTACTAGCAATATCTGATTGGGTGTAGAAGCCTCTACTGACCATCCGGAGAAGACTACGTGCTTTTGATCCGTTTTCCTCTGCCTTTCTATCTTTTTCATCAACCACAGACACATTCCTTCATCTCTGTTCTCTTGTGCTTTCTTCCCAACAAATTGACTTCATTCACTTACCAGAGATTGTTGTGAATTTCATTGTCAATGGATTTGAAATTTCCCCTCTACTCGCAGCTAACTCAAGTAAGTTTCAATACCCTCTTTCTCAAACTAGTTATATTGTTTCAGCTATTCCCAATAAATTGGAGTATGATTTGTATCATGAAATTCAATTAGGGGACCTGGATTGCGTTGGTACAAGCTGGGTGTTTGCTTTTGAATTTGGATTGCTGTCGTTTAAATTGGGTGCTTGTGTGTTTGGAGTTGGCTTGCTTCTCTTGTAGATTTTGACTGTTATTTGCTATGATTTGAGGTAGGGAAAACAAACTTTTCTTTATAGCTTTGTTTCAAATTTGGTCTGTTATTTTTGTGATTGTGTTGGAATATCTACTCTGCGATTTTTCATTAGTGCAAATTGACAGGCATAGTTAGCTTGTCAAATGGAAATTTTATTGAGCTTCGATGCTCCTTTGAGACCTTAAATTCCTTCCAATGCTATTGATATGAATACTTGGTTAGCAACTTATTCAGGGTAATAAGTGCCCTTGTCTTGGATGTTACCCACAAAAGCTCCATTCGAGCGTCTGAGTCCTAGTCTTGCTGGCTGTTGGTGCTCATCACTCATTCGTACTGAACCCCTCATATTAGCATCCTTACCCATTGATATTTATATACCTGTGGTTAATACAAAGCTGATTCTTGTTGGTTTTCTACAATTTAAAAGGAAAGCCTTTTAAAACATGAGTTTACTTGAAACAAAACCCAATGCTTTGCTTATATTCACTGTTATGATTTCCATAAGATAATAAATAAATGTGGGACATAAGGCCCACAGCTAAATTTGGGGAGCTTTTCTCTGCAACCTTTTCAAAATTTTAAATAGTTTTTGGTGGTTTTGATTTATGGGTTGTAGTGAAATTTAGCACTAGATTCATGATCAAAGGTTCAGGTTAGTACATCCATTTCTTGAATCAACTGTGTTTCTTGTAGTCCATTACTGAATCCATGCAGCCTCTTTTCCTTTTTATTTTTTTTATGGTGGTAAATTTAGCTGGATTTTCTGTCTACTTTAAATGGGTTTTTCTGATGAAATTCAATCTCTTACTGTTTTGAGTTGTGGGCAAGCCATTTTGGGTTCTTCTTGCTTTTATGTATCTCTGTATTTGTGTTCCAAATTCAATCTTTTTGTCAAGCCATTTCTTTTCTGAAGCAATGACTTTTGCATGATCCAGCCAAGAAGTGAAGAAGCGTCTTTGACTCATTCTTGTCACCTGCAGATCTTCAATGGCTTTAGGTACTTGGCTTCATTTATTTCTGAGTGATTATAAATTCTATTATGCTACTGGTAATTGGTCCTTCGTCAGTCATGGCCTCTTCCATTCAACACATTTGCTTACTGGTTACTTGCTAATTCACTTGTCAGGCATCCTTCTCTTGAAAGCTAATCTTCACTGAAACCCAATGGTTGTTCTAATCACCATGTGGATTTGAAATATCTGTGTCCATAGGCAATTCACGATAGTACCAAGTAACAAAACCCAAAATTCAAGTGGTTCACTCTGAATGTGACATACAATTTGGTGAAAGCACTTATTGAAATCAGAAAATGGTATTAATTCAGGATAGAATAGAAGCAAGTATCTATGCTTGTTTCTTATGCTGTGGGACTCGAAGTTCTGTTAATCAACTATGTATGAGGACATCTTTTTGTATTAATATTTGCTTATCGCTTCTGCAGATAGTTGATTTTGTTTCAAATGGGTTGGAAAGCAGCTGAGAAGCTTATTAGGCACTGGAAGGTTCTTAGAGGAGACAATGTGAGGGCCATGAGGATTCTTCCTTCTCTGCCTCATATCTTTTTCTATATCTGTAGATTAACTGTGTTCCGATCTTGATTGCAGGTGATGATCATAAGAGGCAAAGACAAGGGTGAGACCGGTATCATTAAGCAAGTCATTCGCTCTCAGAATCGTGTAATCGTGGAGGGCAAAAATCTGGTATCAGTCTTACTCTATTATTGGTATATTCCTCTGATTAAATCTTACATTGTGTTGTAGTTGTTTTGGAGCAACTTATGGTCTGTTTCATTCTCATAACACATTTCGTATGAGAGAACTTGTCAAGACTTCCATCACATTTGTTACTCCATTGAACAAAAGGAATTTGTCTTTGTCCACGCTTGATTGTCTAAAAGATTTTGGTTATCTGTGCCATATGTCTTAAATGGTTGGAATACTGCTTATGAAACTTCTGTGCTCGCTATTTGTAGTCCCATCTTGTTGGAAACATCCAATGGCTTTAGACTTCAAATGTAGGACCATTTCCATTAACGGCAGGAAGGATTTAAGTTTCAGTCTAGCGCCTTTTACAGTAAGGGCTGGAGTATACCATCTATTGCCTTCGATTTATGCTAGCATGTAATGCCTAGTTGCGGGATACAATAAGAAAAACTGCGAGGCACACTTCGATGTGGGACTACCAGGTTCTGATGTTTATAAACTACCCAAGCTGCCTACGAGTCTCAACCATTTTCCGCACAATCATATTGGCCTAACATGCAAGTCACTTGCTGATGTGTACCTTGATCGAGAATTCTTGATCCAAACATCTGCATACATGACTGAATTTATCACTGCATAAACTGAAGCAATTCCTCGAATAAAAGGGTTGGCATACCTGAGAACAAAAGCAAGGTTACATTATTTGATATTCCTCCGCTTTGTTCCTACATGTCCAAAGAAAACGTTTGAGAGCTACGTGCTGCTACAATAGCCCGGAACGCGAGCCAAAAGAAGTAACAAATTGGTTTTTCAATAGGAGTACAACATGTGATCAATCGTAGAATTACATATTTACAAACTGGTTTGATCATATTCGGCCTCAACTTATAGAATCTTTACAGTTTTGATGTAATATTGAAGATGATTCTATGAAGGCAAATCCAGAACCACTAAGGTCTACCGGGTCATGTTGCCTTGCAGACTTGGACATTCCAATTGCCAAAGGAACCTAATTAACATAAGCAAAGCATTTTAAGAACCACAGCAACACTATCATTCAAACTTCATATTTTCTGCGTCATGCCTAATGGTATCGAATGTTATGCGGAAACATAAACAAACCGAATATTGATTGGAATGAATAAAAGAAAAGGTATACAAGGACACATAATTTATAGTGGTTCACTCAATCAATGTGATTGAACTATATCCATTTTCGGAGCCGGTGAGAATTTCCACTATAATAATTGAAGAGAATCCAATAGAGTATTAATCAAACTCTCTAACCCAAAAACCCCAATACGTCAATCTTCTCTGTTGATAGAACAAAGAAGTTACTGTAGGTTAAATTTTTTTATTTTAAGGTCGATGGTTACTTGGTTGGGGTTTTCCATTTTTCGTTTATGTTAGCTTTCGTTATTTTGTTACTAGTTATAGGTTTGTTTTTTTGTTTTCGGTGGAAGTTGAGTTAGGTCTAGACTGCTACATGGTGTCAAACCTAGTCTGGCAACGACAACACAGGACGAACCAGTGGAGATGATTGGTGAGAACGAGAATGTGCCATGCCCTAGCCCGAAGAAAGGCAATTTGGATGATATGCATCTGATAAGGGAATCTGATCTCTTACTTCTGGTTGATGTCGAGGTGAATGCTAATACCCAGCTTGAACCCAATCCAAAAATGGACATGATGATAGTTGAAGAAGTACCAAAGAGTGCAATTCAACATATATTTTGGATTCTGTAGAACCTTTGAACAATGGTAAATTTATGTTGGAGGCCTCTCCCCCGGCCGGCTAGTACGAATTCGAGCTAGAAAGCTTACCGGCAGCTTATATATTACGGTAGATCGATGACTAACTAAATCCATCTATGACCTCTCTCTTTTTAGCATGTAGATCGATGACTAAATCCATCTATGATGCACAGACCAGGCAAAGAGACCACAAGATCGAGCATGATAAAGTAACCACTACTACAAAAGGGATAGCAGCAGACTCCATTATGAATGGTGTCAATTGAGTATAAACACAAGAAGTGTTAATCTGATTATTAGGGACAAGTTTTAGGTGATCGAACACTCGATCATTGCTTTCTTTTAATTGCATGCATAAACTTGGGTATCTGGAACACTGAGGATGATACCATGGGGAGCAAAACATGCATGAGCTCATACTGGGTTAACAAACAAGCTAGTGGTTTCTGTTATATAGAATTAGTTGAGAATCTTCTGCTTGTACCGAGTAGCATAACGTACTGTCCGGCTTTTCATGCATGGCAGAGTTGCAGCCGACTCTTTTTGTAGACCAATTCTTAGCACCCAAGACAATAAGTACCTTAATTTGTATAGACTCTCGACCTGACCTATAACTTTTAGATGCTTATAACTAATTTACAGATTAAGCAAAGGGAGAAAGTTGCTTCAATCCCGCCAAAGAAATAACTTAATTTTTTCAGGTAATTTCAGCCCCCAAATCAACCTCCACCCTCTTTGATTACCCAAGTTACCAGCTCCCTTGTTACCTCCTGCCCCCTCACACTGTCACACACACACACCCACTACTTCGAGCTATGTTTTGCTCTCTGTTCATATAGTCCTGTGCTACCCATGCCAATTACCCGAGTTCACTAAATACATACCATTTTATCATTGATTCACCTTTCACATTCAAAAGGAACAGGTCTGCTCACCTGCGGACCAATTTTTAAGGGACAAAAAGGGATGAAACTGTAATGACCGTTAGATCTTAAGTGAGTTGATCCAATGGACAGCGTACCAAATCGATCAAAACCCAGTAGAGTATCCCTATCTTCTTCCTCCTCCTCCATCTCATCTCATACTCATATGCTACTGAAGTAGCTACAGCTAGCTAACTATGCCATGGATATCTTTTTAATCATATTGGTGCGCTGGGTCTCTTCTCAATCCATATGATTGAGTGAGAGTGACACCATGATTCTCCAGCTCGAGCAAGAGGGCCTCGACATCTACTGCAAGAAGGTCGAGATGACCAGAAAGTACCAGGCCGAGTTGCACAGGTCCCTCGCCGACGGCCAAGCTCAAATCGCCGCCATCGCCTCCGCTCTCGGCGAAGCCACTTCCTTTTCCTGGGCAAGAGGAACTCTCCGGGACCAGATTTCTGCTGTCAATGTTTTGGAGGAATTGAGCTTGAAGAAGCAAGAGAGGGTCAAGGACTTTTCGGTCACTCAGTCGCAGATTGCCAGGATCTCGTCGGAGATAGCGGGCAACGGTGTGGCTGGGAATGCCGGTGAGTATGCCGGAGTGGATGAGACGGATTTGACTCTGAAGAGGTTGGGAGAGCTTAAGGCCCTGTTTGGTACAGCTGTGGCTTCCAAAATAAGCTGGCTGTGGCTAATTCTGAGAATAAGCAGCTGACAAGCAAAGCTGCTGAGTGTTTGGTAAACTGACTTTTTGTAAGTGCTGTGAATGGTAGAAGCAGAGGCAAACTGTTTGGTAAACTAGCTTTTTGAAATAGCTTTAAACTTGTAAATGACCAGTTTAACCTTAGAATTTGTTTTTGCCTTATTTTTTTGGTAATGTATTATAACATAATTGCTCTTCAATTTTATGTCTATATAAATTTTGTAGACTATACTTGGAGTTTTATAAATCATGGTTACCAAGAGAATAATATTAAACACTATCATAAGTATATGAATTACATTAAGCTTCTTACAATTATAATAATTTGCCTTTCATCGGTAAGAAAGAACCACCATAAATTTCATATTACCTTCAAACATTCATATTACGTGC
>NC_020492.1:5647688-5678602 GCF_000184155.1 Fragaria vesca subsp. vesca
TATATATATATATATATATATATATATATATATTAAGTCAGGCAATATCTTTGGATATAGAAAAGCTTTAATATATCAGTAGCGCAATATAGGTTATGTAGTATGCTAGCTACTATTGCCTTTAATACTGTAGTTGCAATTTTTCTCTTTGGAGATCTCAGTAGGCCAGTTGCCAATACAATTTCATAAAAGCAGTAGTACAAGTTAAGATTCTTATAATTCAAAATTATATTAAAAGCTACTTTGTGTAACTAAATTAGTACCGGTTTGAGAAAATCATGAATCAGTTAAGGTTTTAAGCATGCATGATGTTCTGCAGGTAACATCAAAACCTTGTTAAAATGCAGCAGTGTAACAAGTCTAAATTTTGGGAGTTTTATTGCTTATTCTTGTTACTGTTTGCAATTTTTATGAAGATAGATATATTTGTTGATCATATAACAGCCAAGCATATAGGATCGAAAACAATTTACAGCCCTATGTCATACAAGTGATACAACCTATCACAGTATCAAAATTAAATTGCATTCATCTGCATAAAATTGAAGTTCTTATTTCCTGAGTTTGTATAAACATCCTGGTATACATCTTAGAATCTTATAAGAAATGAATGAAGTTCAGAAGAACCCATATCGAACCAAACTTATATGACACCAGACACCATTTGATAAAAAAAAGTTCGAAGCCAACAAAAGGTAATATAGAACTAGCATCTTTGAGATTGAATTCTCTTTTCTCAAATGAAGTAAATGAAAGGTGCCACACAGCGGAAAGGATTGTGAGAATCAAACTGCAGGTATAGCATATAGCAGTATAAATAGGGCCAAATAGATGGTAGCAACTGGAAGTCTGGAACAATAGATGGACTGTGTTTGACAACCTGGGCATTTAGGGAGGACTGCAGAGGCTAAACACCAGCTCACCCATCAAATCACAAAGCCTATAAACTCTAGCTCTCACAAGCTAAGGTAAAACCCGGAGCAGCAACATTACCTTTGATACCCAAAGAGGTCTGACCCGACCCGACTGCCGTCAAAGCGTGCTCGATCTGCACAAGCTTCCCTGAAGGACTGCGCAACACAAAATCCTAAATTAACCAACAATCACAAAAACCCAGCCAAATTGAGAACCCTGGTTAATCGGATTTACCTGAAAGTGGTGAGCGAAAACGAAGGGCAGAGAGAGAAGAGAGAACGGAAAGAGAGCTGAGGGAGAACGGCAGGTTAAGCGAGAAGGGCAGTCTTGACTGCAAAAATTTCATTAATGAACAGTAACCAGCGCCACAGTGCTTTGGAAGCGCTTCAGGCTTTCAGAAGCACCTGATAGCTGGCTTTGGCTTTTGGACTGAAAACAGAGGTGCTTAAAAGCAAAGCCCCTCATTTTGTGGTCAACCAAACACAAAACTCTGCTCAGCTTAAAAGCAAAGCTGAAATAAGCCCAAACAAACAGGGCCTAAGTCTCACCTTGAGGAGCTTCACAAAGAAAATGTACTAAAGTCGGTAATTGGGTTAGATTTTAGTTTGTTGTTGGTTATAATTGGGTTTGATGCACTGTGGAATGCTTTGGGACTTGATCAAGATGATGGTGTTCATCCGGTGACTTGGTCCATGGCATAGTTAGCTAGCTATAGCTACTTTAGTAGCATATGAGTATGAGATGAGATGGAGGAGGAAGAAGATAGGGATACTCTGCTGGGTTTTGATCGATTTGGTATGAGATGAGACGGGGGAGAAAGAAGACGGAGACAAGATTGGGTAAAAAACAGCAGGATACTTGCTTTAATTGATTTGGTACGCTGTCCATTGGATCAACTCATTTAAGATCTAACGGTCATCACAATTTTATCCCTTTTTGTCCCTTAAAAATTAGTCCTCAGGTGAGTCAAAAGGAAATACAAATAATAAAATTGGCAATACAGTAAATATATTAATAATAAATATTTTATTTACCTAGATAAGATTAAAATCACAAATCTTATACCTAATCAAGGCCTCCTATCATTGGGTTCATCCTCATGTAGAGGTAGAAAATGTAGCATGAATTGCAGAACCTCGTACGGTTCAAGTTGGGCATTTTACCTCCGAAAAGACAAACATCCTTTTCAAACGTAGTCCCTATGATTTACTTGCACTCCTTAGATAGAGCACCACTAGCGGACACTGCAAACCAAGCCAGCCATGCAAATTTCTCTCTCTCTGAACTAAAACTCAATCATTGTCATTGTTACCACTCCCTCCAAACAACCGCAAAACCAACCAATTCCATGTTCCCAAAACCCATGAATTCTCCCCCCATCAGCTTCTCCAATTCAATCATCAAACACCCATTAACCTCATAGAAACTTGTCTTGAACTTGCTCTGTTTCCAATCAAACACGATTGCTTTGGAAATGGCGGTTCGAGATGAGACTCAAGCTCAGGCTAACAAGAAGACTGCGGCTTTGAGGTGTTGGATTTCATTGAACCAAGATGGCCAAGGAACCGTTTTGGATTTGGACAAGTATGCTATTATGCGGCGTGTTAACATTCACGCTCGAGATCTTCGGCTTCTTGATCCATTGCTCTCCTACCCTTCAACCATTTTGGGCAGAGAGAAAGTCATTGTTCTCAACTTGGAGGTTAGTTTCTGATTAATTGTGATTTGAGTTTCATCCATTTTGATTGTGTTTCAACTAAAAACTGTGTTTCTTTTGGTTTGCAGCACATCAAAGCAATAATCACAGCAGAGGAGGTGAGTGTTTAAACTATAAAGTTAGTACTGTTTGACTAGCTTATGTGTTTTTTTTTTTTTTTTTTTTTTTAGGCCTTGGTTGCTTTTAAAAGGTTGGATATGAAAGAGGGTCTAGTTAGTCAGTGGTTTGTTATTCTATTTGGAATAGAATTAGAATAACAAGTTAGAAATTTATACCCAAAGTTGGGGAAAGAAGAAGAAGAAGAAGCTTTGGTTTTTTGCTCTGGGAAGCTTCCTTTTCATCTGGCCCGATGCAAGTTCCCTCTTGAATTTAATGTCGATGTTTGATTTAAGTGATTTGGGTCCTAGAATTAGGGAAGTGGGATACTGATTTGAAGAAGAAGAGTGCAGTTGGGAAGGAATGCATTAGGTTGATGGGGATATTAGTGAGATATCATGAGGGGCATGTTGGAATGCATCTTGGTAACATGGTTGCCAGTATTGTTAAGTGATTGAAAGACTCAGATTGTTGTGAGAGATGCATGTGTGGAGACTGTTCTGGCATCAAAATTGTGTAATGGTAGGGGTGAGGGTGATCAATGGGATGTTTGTTCTCTTAGTAAGGCTGCTTTTGGAAGCTCCGGGTGAACAAAACAGCTGTCAGGCAGGTTCAGTGTGGTTCAGCATTGTGTCTAGCAAGGGTCATTGGCAGTACACATGATCCCTCGGTTTAAATTCTGCAGCCAATGTTGAACCGAACGATTCAAAGTTGGTCAAAAATCCACATTTCATGGTAAGCCAACTATTATTGAGCTGAACAGGAGCATTATCCAGGCAGGGGGTGCCCCCAACACAAGACATGCTCTCTGGTGCAATGGCAAGTATTCAAGAATCTCTGAAGAGTAATGCTTGAGCAACATGTATAGCTGCTTGTATAGCTTTAGGGAAAATAGCTATGAGCGGTTGATCCTTCTAGGGCTCTTTACAGCTTCCTATATTCGCTTCCCTGAATCATGTCACTTTGACAATGTGAAACCAGTTAGAAATTCCGTCCTACAGGTACTGCAGTGCTGGAAAAGTTTTCCAGAACCTGACACTCCTGAACCTTCGGAAGCTGGATCTTCTATCAAAGAAAATTTCTTTGGTGGTGACTACAGTGATACCACAAATGCCAGTGAATCTAGAAGGATGGCTCATTCAGGAAAGTTGTTACTGGTGCGACTAAGAGCAGGATCCCTTTGTCTTGCAGAAATACATGTCCAAAAAAAGAATTATCAGCATTCCAGTGAGCATATTGAAATTGCAGTTCCTAAAGCCTCTTGTTTGCCAGAATATCAGAATGAAGAATATGAGGTTAGGACTATTACAATGACATTAAAAAGGATGAGCACTGATGTTACAAGCAAAAAGGATATGGGATACGAGTTCATATGGATGAAAAACAAGAATGTTCTTCTCAGTGCAATATTTTCACTAATGACATCGAGACCAAGTTTGTGACAGTTTCTTGCAACAGCCTTGAGGAGAGTAGATTGCAGAAGCCAGTGGGAATAAATCAGCGGTTTGCTGTCAAAGGGATTAGTAGGAAGAAAATGCGCTCTGAAAGGGATCGTAGAAGTCTCGATTCAACTGTGACAGGGTGAAAGCTTTTCTATGTTACAAACAAGGGTGGTAGGACTAGAACATGTTGTATATAGATTATCTCATTACCAAGTACATAGGGATGAAATTTCCAATTTAGCAACCTCCAAACTCATGAAGGAAAGTCAAAGTGTGGATTCTCCAAGACTCTGTACATGCACTCCTAGGCCATCTATAGTATATGCGCAACAGGCAGCCTTCACTGTTGTCTGTGAAACATTCTGATAGTTGGGAGGAAAACTCTTCTGTGAGAACCCAAGCAAACAATTCTGCAAGACAGGTACAGAGACATGGAGCAATACTGAAGTGAAGCTTACCAGAAATCCTGCTGGAAAAGATGTTCGGGAAACTTCTGGGCAGGGAACACAGTGGACAAGTCAAACAAGGACTGATGCTATGTTTACCTCAGCTTCTAGTGCTAATGTTCTGACAAAATGTTTTAGAAAGCAGGAATAACCTCTGGAAATAGGTCAAGGCTTTTCTCTGTGAAGGGGACATGGATTCTGCTTATGTTGAAGCTCTTTGTTCTGGTGATGAAATTTTTTTGATTGAACTTCTTATGATGCAACAACTTATAGATTCTGCATGGTCCAGTTCTAGAATGTTTGTCCCCTAAAACTGCCAGCAATGTCTTCAGCACGTTAGCATCAAATCTCATAGAGCAAAGGTTTATCAGCACAATAATCCCTTGATTGCCGCAGATTGCTGATTTAAGCACCACTCATCGACCAAAGTACTTTGGACTGTCTGCAAAAGCAATGCAAAAATTCTTGTTTTCAGTTCACGAAGCTGTAAACATGAAATTTGCCAAATCTTCCAAGAGAAGATCTAATTAGCTGTGAAGTTCCAGCATATTTGGGGAATTGGGGTTAGTGCTCAAATTATGAATCAGTCATATCACTCATATGAGAGATATAGTGCTTCAAAAGTTCCATATGTTAGTTGCCGTTGAACTGTTTAGTTATTACGAATTTACGATCTTAACCAATTGATGGTCTAAGTCCGGTTATGCAGAATCTGTCTTCAGTTAGAGTTTTTTGCCTTTTGTATGTAATTTTCCAAATCTATCTCTCCATCTTGTATGGTTTACCAAGAAAAAGAAAATTAGAATAACAAGTTGTCTAAAAACTTGTAGGTATTGCTCAGAGACCCATTTGATGATAATGTGTTGCCTATTGTTGAGGAGCTGCAAAGGCGGTTGCCTCCAGCAAGTGCCAATTTCAATGGCCTAGGGGAAGAAGAAGACTCCGGGCTACAAAAAGATGTCGAAACCAGTGAAGATGATGGTATGAATCTGACTATGTACTTCTCCTTTTTTGGGTTATGTTACTTAGAGAGCTGGCATTGAAAATGACATTATTGCTGAGGAAGAAGTTTAAGTTCAATTTAGACTCAATATGTTAGCTGCATTATATTAGTTTGTATATGCCTTTCATGTTTGTAGTCTATGACTGTTCTCTTACTAAATATGTATATGGTGCTTCACTGCTTCATGGTCATTAGATTTTCCGTTTGAATTCCGGGCATTAGAAGTTGCACTAGAAGCTATTTGTACTTCCCTGGATGCTTGCACTAGTGAACTAGAGAGTGATGCTTATCCAGCTTTAGATGAGCTTACTTCCAAGGTAAAAGCCTTGCTTGGAAAAAGAAATCATGTTTCTGTTTATCCATTTACCCTGGCTTTATATTCAAGGAATGAAATCTCTTGATTGTATGATCCTGTTCCATAACATTTATTTCGTCATACATTGATGGAAGCAAAAGTTTTGTAGATTCCTCGCTTTGGTTCAAACAGTTAAAGTTGATTGCAGATCAGCAGTCGTAATTTGGATCGGGTTCGTAAGCTGAAGAGTGCAATGACCAGGTTGACAAATCGGGTTCAAAAAGTAAGTTTGAGTTATTCATCTGGTACATGGATTTTGTACTCCTGCTCAAATGGCTTACAGTCAGCTGAATTTTGATGTATGCTTATTGTGTGCCCATATATGACCTAGTGATTAATGTTGTTCGATGTACTTTGACCATAGTTAGACTTGCTTCTACTGTGGCCAATGTTTATGGAGTTGTGCATGAATTTGTTCGTAATTTAATTCTCTAATCAAATTCCCTTAATGTTGTATTGGTGTTGTCCTTACTCCTTACCAACGGTGCGAAATCACTAGTATAACAAATAAGTTAAAATTTACATATATTACACTTGATTCCTCAGTGTAATACTGGATGTAGGTAAGGGATGAACTCGAACAGCTTCTTGACGATGACGATGACATGGCCGATCTTTACTTATCAAGAAAGTTGGTTGGCACTTCACCTGTGAGTGACTCTGGTGCTCCAAATTGGTCTTTCACATCTCCTTCCATAACCATCGGCTCTAAAGTATCCAGAACCAGCAGGGCAAGTGTAACAACAATTCAGGAGGAGAATGACGTGGAGGAGCTTGAGATGTTGCTCGAGGTTATAATTTGTCTTAGGTCTTGTTCTCCTGTTAGTTTAGCCAAATATGAGGTCTAAGTTGAATCTTGTTATCTACTTTGCAGGCTTACTTTATGCAAATCGAAGGAACATTGAATAAATTGACCACGGTATGCACTGCATCTTCTGTTTCAGCATGCTCATATCCAAAATAATACAAGATAAATATTGTGATTCTATTTCTTCATGCCAGCTGCGCGAATACATTGATGACACAGAGGATTACATTAACATCCAGGTATTGGTTTGGAAACATGATATTAAGATTTTGATACACTATTCCGGACTAGCTTCTTCTGTGCCATGTAGAACCTTTTAAGACTGACATAACTGATCTGATGCGTATTGTGTTGCAGCTTGACAATCATCGGAATCAGCTAATTCAGGTATATCTGCTAGGATGGATTTAGAGACTCTCTTCCCATGTTTTATGATCTGTACATATCCCTTTTGATATCTAACATGATAATGATACAATCCGGCGACATGCAGCTAGAGCTTTTTCTGAGTTCTGGAACTGTTTGTGTGTCTATATACTCTTTGGTGGCTGCAATATTTGGCATGAACATTCCATATACATGGAATGAAAATCATGAGCACATGTTCAAATGGGTATGTACAATATACGGCCACATCATCATCATTACTTACTAGGTGGAAAAACATCCCAAAATAGAATTGATTTTGTATCATTATCAGACTACTTTTCTAAACTAACTCTTTGTTACCCCCCTTCAACATAAATTAGGTGGTAATTACAACAGGTATAGTGGGCGCATCGATTTTCTTGTTTATAGTTTCATATGCTCGGCACAAAGGTCTTGTGGGATCCTGATACCCATACCGTATAATCAGTTGGGAAGGCAATACATAGTGAAGCTTGCAGAGTCACAGTAATCATCATCATCCTGTAATATTTTGTATCCAGATATAGGCAAGAACATGATTATATTTGTTCATTGGTTTACTTGTACTGAACACTTGAACAGACTAGATATGTAGTTTCCTTAGTGGCATGGCACTGGGTTTCCGGGTATGTCTATTGTGCAGATCTGCATACAATACAGATCTAATATTTGCCCTATCAGTTAGTAAATAGGTGGTTTTATGAGGGGCAAATCATAAATGCATAATCACTTTATAAACTCAACAACCAATTACAGCCACAAGTTTGGGTCTGCATAGCATACAGATCTGCACAATAGAATTCTCCTTGGATTAGGATCCTCGTCTTGGCTCCTTAGGGCCTTGTTTCTCCTCAGCTTTTAATCTGGACCATCTATTGCAAATCGAAGGGCTCAAAGTCCACCACATCAGCATAGTTTAGATATTAATTACAAAAGTTGGCTTTTCTAGGTTAACCACACTTGACGACAATTTCTGCCTCCGTCTCGTTCTTCTTCTTCCACAACCCCTCTTCAACTTTTTTCCGAAAACACTGCCTCTGTGTCGTTCTTCTTCTTCCATAACCCGTCTTCACCTTTTATCCAGAAACATCCTCGAGAAGAAAAGTAATGTCAAATCCAAAAAAATCACCGAGGCCATTTCAATTATACAATGTTATGAACTTATGATATGAAGCAATCATATATCCTCCAGATTGGGTATAGATCAGTGTCCTTACAAAATGGGTATTGCAGAATCTGGAAAGTAGTGAAGAATTCATTGATGGGTATATGGGTCGGAGGCAAAAGATTGAGCCTAAGAATTGATGAAGGTAAATTGAGAAGAATCTCCCTTATAGTTTGAAAAGTCAATAACCCAGGTATTCCCTCTCAATCATGGCTTCGCCGGCAACCTGACCAACTTCTCCATATTTTCTGGTCCGATGAGAAGGTGACAACAAACTGAAAATAATTAAAGAGGAAGACGATGAGAATGAGAAGAGTCGACTTGTGTTTGTTGAAGGCGAAGAAGACGAGACTTAGAAGCAAACGTTTACGCAGACGTCGTTTGTCATAATGAGATTTAATGCTTGTCTGGTGACGTGTCATGATTTAGGCCTTTAGATATCACATGAACAATTCAGATTTAAAGACAAGGACAAACAAGAATAGACCGTAGCGAAGGAGAGGATCCTGATCCATTCTCCTTCCCTATGAACCAAAAATCATGTTGCTGCTGGAGTTAACTTTCCAATGTTGTATGTGATGAGTCATTAAATACAAAATATGTCTGCTGGTGGCCTATACCAATTGCATTTGCATTTTAAAAACCTGCTGGTCATGAAGGAGCTTAGTTTTTTTTTTTTTTCCTTGAAATTTTCTTCATGGGATCTCTCTAGTTTTCTAATTGTATTTGTTAGTGCATTTGATGGGACCCTGGGAGGTGCTATGTGACGGGATAAAAGCAGATTCTGATTCTCCCTCGATGAGAACAAATCAGTTTCCCAGTTTCATACTTCCAGCTCTATTTAAATCTTATTATTGTTTTCTCCAAAAAAATCTTATTATAAACTTAAATTTTATCTTTTAATCACTTAAACTTTGTCTCTTTATAATTGTGTTAACTAAAAAATTAAAAAAAAGATTAATTTCAATTTGAGGTGTGTAAATTTCACATCCCTTAATGTAAGTATTATTTTAACTTCAATGGAGTTAAACCTCGGAAAACAACATCATTTTGTTTCAAACATTTCCAACTTTTACTTATTTGCTTCTCCAAATCAACTAGCAAACTACATATACATCTTTGGAAAAGATTCAATACACAAATAAGGACATGACTTTTGTTTTACAATTTACAAGGACAAAATCTTACAAATAATGGCAAAATATTTTTATGTTTCCATGTGTCAACAAATCATTTACAATTATAACCTTCACACATAAAGAACTACATATAATTAGTTAGATTTCCAGCAAATGTAGTAGCAGATTTTTAAGAGTTTAGCTAGTGTAGTAGCAACTATTTTCAGTAAATGCAGTAGCAGCTATTTCCAATAAATGTAGTAGCATACTTTCAGTGGCTCAGCTGATATAGTAGCGACTACTTAAAGTAAATGTAGCAGCAAACCTATTTCCAATAAATGTAGTAGTAGGCTTTTAATGAATCAGCTAATGTAGTAGCAGCTATTTTTAAAAAGAATTTGGCTTCTCTACTTGGATTTATGTTGCTTGGATGACTTTTAACTATTGGATTGAGTATAATTTAACACCGTCATGTCATCATTACTTCATCTGATGGTTATAAAAGCAACTTAAATCCAAGAGAATCCGAATCTTTTCAAAAAAAACACAGTGGCATGTTTTTAGTGGCTCAACTAGTGTAGTCGCAACTATTTCCAGAAATGCAGTAACAATGTAAGATACAATGTATTACCAATATGGTAGTAGAAAGCTTTTAGTGACAATTTTCAAACAATACAATAACAACTACATAGCAAAATCAATAAACAGTGGCATAATTAACACATATTAGTATAAAGTTCATCAGATAATCTTGTCCATTTATAAATTGTTATCTAATTTGGCAAAAAAATATTTATTCCCACATCATGATTACCGAACGAGTAGCAATTAGATGATCAACATGTAAAAGGGTTTTGTATGGTTTGAGCTTAAAACCGGTCCAGTTCGAATATGCCCAGCCTTAGTCGGAAGCACATAATTTTGAGAGGCTTGGAAGTAACCTAAAACTTGACTGAGTTATAGAAGGAAGAGATAAGGGAAAATGTCCTAATGCCTAAATATTTGAAAACTAAAGCCCATTCTAATAAATTTTTTTCCCTAACCCATTCCAATGATTCTTATTAAAAAGACAAGTATACCCTTATTTCATATCAACCAACCATATATATATATATATATCTCTCTCTCTCTCTCTCTCTCTCTCTCCCCTGGACGACACTGACGCAGCCTATGCTTCAACGACACCTGCACCGATGCTGCGACAACGAGCAATGAGTATCCAATCTCTAACCCTACCTCTGCTCTCTCCTCTACAACCTCTTCCACCGTTGCCAGAAATTAACGTCGCTCGTCAACGTCCTCCTTCTCCGAGCAGGGGCGTAGCTACATTGGAACCATAAGGTTCAAATGACCCCTATGAGGTTATGACAACAAGCATCAATTGGTTGATGATTTCATATATATTACATTTCAATGTATAAATAGACCACTCTATCATAAAAAGAAAGAAAGAAAAAGACAAGATGAGATTGTCATTGACCAATAAAAAAAGATGAGGTACGGGAGATTGTTCGATCTGCCCACAAGTTTTTATTATGTTAGTAGATTTCTAAAACAGTAAAACAAGTCATGGCTTCATATTGATCAAGATCATCAAACCTTAAATTGTAATTTACTTATTATTATATGTATAAATCATGACCCTTCTAGTTGAGATTTCTAGCTACGCCATTGTCTCCGAGCCCCCTTATCCGATCCCAGCAGCAGATCCAAAATGCTGTGCCGCTCGCCAAACGTCGTCGCCATCTCCGGTGTCGTCCTTCTCCGGTGACCATGTAGTGAAGCTCCCTCCGGCTACGTTGAGGACGTCCCGCCTGTACTCGTCTTGGATCTGCTCCTTGATCGACTGGGCCAACGAGTAAGTTCATAGGCAGCCTCTGCCTTCGCCTCCATGGCCAGATCGAAGGCATCGAGTGCGTGGTGAGGGAGGTGAAGCAGTTTCGATGAGGGAGGAATATGTACGGTGAGGGAAGGCGCATGGTAAGGGAGTAGATCCGGTGTGTGAGGGTGCATGGCTCTACGGTAGGTGTAGTTGTATTTTTGTGGCTAATAGGTAGCTTGATTATTCGTGTTGTAGTTTTGACTGATTATTGGCAGACAATAACTCGATTATGTTCTGGTATTTCTTCTTTTCTATTACAATAAGCTGAAATAAGTTGATTATTGGGGGTCAGTAACCTATTATTAGGAGTCAGTAACCGATTATTGGGGATCAGTAACTGAGTTACTAGGGGTCAGTAACCAAGTTATTGGTTACTGAAATCCGGCAACCGGAGAAAATCCGAGATACTGGGTTTAGTGACCGGAATCCGGCGACAGGAAAAAATCCGGCAACCGGTGACCGGAATCCGACTGTCGGTGACTAGAGAACGGTGAGGCTCCGACAAAGTCTTTTCTCTCTTGCATTTTCTTTTTCTCTCTCTATGCATATTTAAGAGGTGAAAGTAAAATAGTCTTAAAATAATATAATTTGTTAAAACTTTAGTAAAGATTTATGCATTTAAACATAAAAAAAATTACCTTATATTAAAATGAGCTCATGAAAAAGATTATCATTAGAATAGAAAATAAAAGGTTTAAATTAGTACTAAATGAGTATTTTCTCTAAATGAGTATTTTCCTAGATAAATATGTGACCGCTATGTGACCGCATGCTCCACGTTTAGCTCGAGTTAGCCCAAAGACATGTGGACACACTTGCTTATACCTGGCCGTCGGATTCACGAAACCCGGTGCTCTCCTAGTCTCCTCTCTAAAATAAATTCACCAATAAAAGAAAACAAACAAACAAGGAAGAAACATCATTTTGGTTCATGCTCTTTAAGACCAAGAGAAGCCTCTCGATTCAGATCAACACCGCGACCCTTTTGTTCAATCCCATCGAAACCCACGTCAAATCTCCTCAAATCCCACAAACCCATCGAAACATCACTCAGAGATTATATCTGTGTGTATGTAAATCCCGTTCTTTGTTCCCTAGATGATGATGAGTTTAATTTACATGTGTTTGTGTTGCGTTGTGTTTAATCTCGGCTGTTGTGGTTTATTCAATGCAGGTGGAAATGGGACGTGAGTTTTGTATGCGCGTCAACATGCAGTGTGTGAATTGATACGTGTGGGAATTGGATTTTGATAATTTCGAGAAAGAGAGAGCGGTGGAGAGATGGCGAATCAGGTGGTGAAGGTCCAGAGGGAGAAGCTTGAAGCATGCATGACCTGCCCGCTTTGCAATAAGCTGTTCAAGGATGCCACCACCATATCTGAATGTCTTCATACGTGTCAGTAGTGCTCTCTCTTTTAGCTCGTTTATGTATCTATCTCCCTTTGTTTGGCTTTTGATTCTTGGGATTTTGGAGTCTTTTGGCTGTGATTTCCTTGGTTTTTTTATGTTTTCTGAAATCTGGGTGGTTGTGTTTTGATTGTTTCTCATCTGGGTTTGGCTTGGTTTGACTAGTCTTGCTGGTTTTGGGATGTGGGTGTTTTTAAAGTTTCATGCTTTGAACTGAGAACAGCTTTGTTGGTGGATTAGCCTGGCAAATGTTAACAAAGCTTCATTCTTGTTACATTGATATACATGGCGGTACTTTCAATGAGAAGTGATATAACTTGACATTTCTAGAGGCCTCTGGTTGCAGTGGCCTAAGCAGCATTGCTTTTATATAGGCTCATAGGATGAATAATAGATACATAGGTTTCTGTATTTTTGTCAGTTCTCCTCTGTTGGTCTATGCAGGTATATAATGATGTTCATAATCTGTATGAAAGGTTCTCCTGTTACTTCAGCTAGCCTCTTTTTCATGATTAAGAATTTTGCTTATTTGATTGCATGGATATTCTCATGCTTATTGCAAGAGAGTTTTGCTTAAAAGTATTTTACCTCTTTGAATTCTCATGACTGATGGAGTTATAACTCAAAACTTCTTCAGTTTGCAGGAAGTGCATTGTTGAAAAGATAACCGAAGAGGACATCGAAAACTGTCCCATATGCAAAACCGATCTGGGCAGTGTGCCCTTGGAGAAGCTAAGGTTGTTATTCTTTGTTTACTGTTGAACTGAGAAAAATATGACATGATGATGCATCATTTGGATGAATTGGTTTTCTTTATTAATTTTTCAAGTTGAATATTTCTTTTTAGTCAGCACGACATGGTTTATGCCATTACCATATGACCCCTGCTTCTCGATGAACTGTGCAACTTTCTACATTAAGCAAAAAAAAGGTTTTCATATGAATTATAGTGTTGCCTTTTATTGTTTCAGATCTTTTTTTGCGCATATAATTCCCAATTTTCCGTTTCAGTCGGCATTCCATGTTTAGGACATTACCATGCATAGAGCCTACTCAGATCAGTAAAGAAGCACTATTATTAGGATATGAGTGTTCATTGTGGTGAAGATTCAGTTCTTGCGGTTGATGAATATAGCGAATTTATTGGAGGTGGTATTAAATATGTTAAGTTTCGTGACTCTCTATGAGATTATGTCCATGCTACACGTGGCTGCATTTGTAATCATACAAATGTGCTCGAGTTAGCTCTTGATGGTTTCTGGAGATCTTCTGATTCTGTAACTGTAATTGTTCGGTTTCCTTCTTAGTTGTGTATGCTTACTAGTCTAACCATGCTTACTAGTCTAACCTTCACATATCATTAAGAAAGGACTATCATCTGGATGTTGGGTTTATTCTGGGAGATGTTGACAAAACTTTTCAACATGTTTAGATGAGACCGTAAGACCGAACAAAAGAAGGATATTGTACTAAAGAGACATGTTTCCTAACACTTTATGAGCTTCTGTTTGGTTACATATGGCTGCATATGCAATCATTTGATGATTTAGTTGTCGATGGTCTCTGGACATCTGTAGTTCTTCAATCCTTGTACACATGTAATTCAACATTCTATTTGTAATGAACAATAAACCAAATTTTAGAGTAATCTTATGACTCTTTTTTTTTGTATATATAAATCATGATAATACTTTGTATATTAGGCCTGATCACAGTTGGCAAGATGTAAGGGCCAAGATTTTCCCTTCCAAAAAAAGAAAGGTAAGTGAACCTGAAAGTACACCTTCAGCATTTCCGGCTAGAAGAAAGGAGAGATCACTCTCGTCATTGGTGGTCAGTACTCCCAGAGTATCGTCAACCCCGGCAACCATGACTGGAAAGAGAACTAAAGCTGTTGCAAGAAAGGCTTCTACTTTACAAGGATCCAGTTTGTTGGTTGAGAGGTCTGCTAATAATGAGGACGAGTCTGCAGAAGATCATGCAGACAGCCAAAGCTCTGCAGAGGCCTCAAAAAAGTCCGGTGAAAATACCAGGCCGGTGAGTATGCTTTTCCCAATATGCAGTTTCTGTAATGCCGATAAGTTTTGTTTCCTACAAGCTTAAAAAGAAAGCATACCTTTTGGTTTAACATACTAACGTTTATTGCTTTCTATTTTGACTGGTACAGAGTTCGATTTCTGCTGAACCCAACGAAACTGTATCCAATAAAGAATCTGAGAATGGTGCTGAATCATGGGATGGGAAGGACCTTTGGAAACCTCTAAATTGTTTGGTGGAAGTCGCAAATCGGACCAAGTCTCTAAAACCCAATTCACAAGGGTCTGAAAGAGTAGAACCAGCTATCAGTCCCGGTGAAACTCAAGTTCGTAAATTCAAAAGTAAAGAAAACAAACAGAAGTCAAAAGTTGACGATGAAAAGAATAACACTCACCTGCCCTCTCCGGAAACAAATAAACCTAAAAAGTTGCGGAGGGCTCGCCAAAAGAGGGAAGCTTCAGGAGAACCAAGCGTTACACCCCAAGCTGTTTTGGACGCAGCCAGTGGCAAACCTGAAAGAAGAGTTGGTCCAATTTGGTTCTCCCTAGTAGCTTCTGAAGAACAGTGAGATTTTCAACTTTTTCTAATTCTATCTGGTTCAATTCTTTATAGCATTGATTGATTTTGTTCATTTATTTCTCTTTAATATTGGTTTCAGGGAAGGAGAAGAATGCTTGCCACAAATTCCAACAAACTATTTAAGAATAAAGTGAGTTCTTTTTGTCTTGTTGATGCATTTCTGAAATGCACAATTCATCAAAGATTCTTAAGCGTTCATGTTTGCAGCACTATGCATAGATACGGTCAATACATTAGGTTCATCCTTACTACTAAATGGAGTACATAGTTAAAGAGTGTCAAAAGCATATTACTACTACTTTCTCTCTTTTTTCTAAGCATGTCAAGATGGGAGAATGATTTTAATCATTTTATTATAGGGATAGAGTTTCTTTGATGTTTAGTCTGTGGTTCATTTGGTACAGAGATGGAAGTGTGCCTGTCTCATTTATCCAGAAGTACCTAATGAGGAAGCTAGACCTTACTAGTGAAACTGAGGTAAGCTAAGTTCTTTTTATTTTTATTTTAACCTCTTTTTTCTGTGGCAATGCCGTGGGCATTTCATTGTTAACTGGTCTGGCACTCATAGTAGTTGCTAGTTTGTAAATCTTAAGCCCTCGGGGTCTAATGGACTTTTAGAGATATTTCCTTTTGGTTATCAACATTCAATTCTTGCAGATTGAGATCAAATGCATGGGACAACCAGTGAGCCCCTCATTGGAGATGTATAATTTGGTTGACTTGTGGCTACAAACTGCATCACCTACACAAAGAATTCCAGCATCCATTGGTTCCTCTGCCAAGGATTTTGTGATGGTGCTCGGGTATTCTCGAAAGATTTCAAAATCCTAAGCAGCGTCTATCTTTGGTTCCGTCCGGATCTCCGGTGTGTTTCAAGTGAATGTGTTGCAATCACCATCTACAGCCAAATGCAGGAGCAAGGACAAACGAATCCCTACAGAACCACTCGTTTATGACCCGCCTTGCATAGTGCGGCATGTTGTTGGAAAATGGCCATTGCCATTATTGTACCTCATCAAAGATTTTACTTATTTTAAGACAAGTTAGCCTTGAACATCTTAAACTGACAGTTTGACTGATGCCCAGTTTCTGGGCGCATCTTATGTTTCTGTACCATTAGTTTATTCAATATATGCTCATACTTGGTTACATGTTGATTGCCTTTTTGTTATCTATCTTATTATGAGATATGTGACCAGCGTCAGCCATGTCATTTTGTACCAAGGTACAACCCACAGATACCATTATACCAACTACAGGAATTAGACAAGGTGACAAATTGTCACCTTATCTATTCATCTTGTGTGCAGAAGGCTTATCTGCTCTCATTCACCATGCAGTGGATTACAGTTTCATCAGTGGTCTAAAAATGGCTCCTCAAGCACCAACTCTCCATCATTTATTTTTTGCAGATGAAAGTCCACTCTATGGGACTGCGAATGCAAATGAATGTCAAAATTTTCGTACAATTCTCTCTTTGTATGAACTTGCATCAGGTTAGAAGATCAACTACCAAAAGACCAGTGTGGTTTTTAGCAAAAACATTGAGATGGAAGTACAAGTCAATTTGGCTGGTATTTTAGATGTGCAGCTTGTTGATGAACATGACAGATATCTAGGCCTTCCTCTGCATGTGGGAAAATCAAAAACTGCCAAGTTTGAATATATCAAAGAAAAAGTGACAAAGAAGGTGATTAACTAGAAAACAAAAATTCTAAGTTCAGCAGGTGAAGAGATTTTAATCAAAGCTGTGGCTCAAACAGTTCCTACGTATGCCATGAATTGCTACTTAAGGTCTATGTGATGATATACATCAGCTATGTGCATCTTTTTTCTGGGGTGATACAGATGAGAAAAAGAAAGTGCAATGGAGAAGTTGGGAAAGAATGTGCCTTACTAAAGCAGAAGGCGGAATGGGGTTTAAAATTATATACGCATATAATCTTGCAATGCTTGCGAAACAAGGTTGGCGTATACTTTCCAAACCGCATTCTCTTATTGCTCAAATTTTCAAGGCAAGATATTATCCTCATAGCTCTTTTTTGGAAGCTGAACTAGGAGAAGCCCCATCTTTCTCTTGGCGCAGCATCATGCAAGGCAGAAAAGTTCTGAAAGCAGATTTACAGTGGAAAATAGGCGATGGAAAAAATGGGGTCATTTGGAATGATAAATGGTTGCCTCTTTCTACGCCTGAATTCATTCAAAAACCTGTTGACTGTACTCTAACCAGGGTGAACGAACTCATCAATGAACACACGAGAGAATGGCATTCTAATGTGATTACTGCTACTTTTCCACCTTACATTGCAGCAAAAATTATGTGTATTCCACTTAGCAGGAAAACCACTTCTGATAGGTTGATATGGTTTCCAGAAAAGAAGGGTATGTTCTCTGTCAAAACTGCATATTGGATTGCAAGGAATCAGGTGTTATCAGAAGTTCTTACCACCACCTCATCTGGTAACCCTTTCTCAGTGTTATGGAAAAAGTTGTGGGCAGCAAAAGTCCCTGGTAAAGTGAAAGTATGTGTATGGCGAGCTTGTAATAATATCCTTCCCACAAGAGAGAGGCTGCTGCTAAAAGGTTATGATGGAGATCTAAGGTGTTTGTTGTGTAACTCATCTCCTGAAGACACAAGTCATCTATTTTGTAATTGCCCCATTGCTGCTAGCATTTTTGGTACTACTCCCTTTTAATTTACAACATACTATGCTTCCTATGCTTGTTTTTAAAAGAATGGATGTTGGAAAGAGCCAGTCACATGACTTCAGGGATTTTTGCGAAATTATTGGTTGTCATTTGGTCACTCTGGAACAACAGAAATGATGCTTTGTGGAAAAACAAGTCTCAGAATGCAGAGTATGACAATCAGTAGCTTTGCTTGGCTAGAAGAATACCATAAAGCCAATAGCAGTGGAAAACAGCACACTGACAGTGAAAAAAGTTTGGAAACCAGCTAGCAATGGCAACATGATCTTGAATGTGGATACTGCGTTTCTTCCAAACCAACACAGAGAAGGAATTGGGGGTGTTCTAAGAGATGCGGCAGGTAACTTCATTGCTGCATTTACCAGGTCTATTTCTCACACTGCATCGCCAAAACAGTGTGAGCTACTAGCTATCAGAGAAGGAATGGATATGCTATACTCACTACAAACATGCAATGTGCAAATCCACAGTGAATGTCAAGAGGCAGTGGCAGAAGTCAAAACACCTGACTATGAGTTGTTAGCTAATGGTGGAATTGTGGATGACATTAGGCTTGTTCAGCAGAAATTGATGAATGTGTGTCTGAAACACATACCCAGAACTTGTAACATCATTGCTCATAGACTAGCAGCTATAGCTTTTAAGGACAATCTAACCTGTACTGGGCTAGACTATCCCCCAGATTGTATCACTGATATCCTCCAGATCGAAATTGAAAGACTCCATTGAGTCTGCTTAATGAAATCATTTCATTTGATCAAAAAACATCTCAATATACTGCAAAGGTAACGGTCCTTGTAAAACTAGTGCGATCAGAACAAGACCATACACAAATTTCAGCTTCAAAATTTTGTAACAAAACCAGGAACCAATCCTTTCACTCACTGCAACTCATCTGCAGCATTTGCCAAAAGCATTTCATTAACTCAATACTCTGATTACAGCCCACCGCCCAGCTACACCACCGAGCGAACCCCGCGGTATCTTGATCAGGTTATGGGTTATACACCTCAAGGAGGCACAATCCATGCTTAAACTATTCATCAGGCCTAACCAAAAAGAAGACATTTAAATCCAAATCTAAGCTTTTCAAGAAAGCCTCTTTTCCCCTCACAAACTGATCACAGCTTGAAAACCTCTTTTCAAAACGTACTAAAATTCTGCCCAAAAATGGTTTCGAAATCAATTCTCTTTTCATCTTGCAATAAAAGGTTAACGGATGAAAACCTTGTAATTAAGATCAAATCAGAAAGGCATCATTTGCCCAAAATCAAAGTAAGGAATTGAGAGAAGAAGGCTGTAATCTTAGTAACTCAACAAAGGACAAGGGAGTGAATGGGCTTTAGCTTATCCAAAACTGACTGAGGAAGTCAATAATTTCAATTAAAAGGGACAATGAAACTACTCAGTATATATAGGTCGATATATTGACCAAAGTTCCAAAGAAGAATGCACAAACCAAGATGTGATTCTTTGAATTTCTCAGCATTTTGAACACTTAGGCTGCAAAAGAATAATGTCATTGAAGGCCAGACACAAGAAGGAATCAGTTATGGAATACTTTTTTTCTTTTATAGGAAGACATAAAGCTTTTTGCTAACTAGTTCATATAAAAATGATGGGATTCCTTGACGCCAAAGTAATGTAGCAAGAATAGTAAAGAATCGATCTTTAATGATCAAATGAAGAGGGTCTCAGACTTTGTAATCAGAATTCACTAGAAGGTAAAAGGGTTGAGCTCTTTCTTTAAAAAAAGAAAGTCATTGAAGGATTTGCTGCAAGATAGGATTTGTAAAAGAGGAACACAAGAGCTGCTGTATTTTTAGGGAAACCAATTTTTGAAAAGAGAACTGAACAAGAATGGATATCAAATATTGGTATAGATCAGTTGCTGCTACTAATGTTATAGAAAGCAATGGAACCAAGGAAAGCAATGGAACCAAGACAATCAGGAAGCACTCTTCCTTCTGCATATGAATTTTTGAATGACCATCCTTACTTACATATGACTCAAAGACAAGATCCAAATCAAGTTAAAAGGTCATGAAGGATCAATTTGAATGGTAGAGACACTAACCATGCTTGAGCACTCACTGAAGGACCAAACCAGATTTCTAGATTTCAAACGACATCACAATTCCAATAAAACATCTTTATGAACAGGCTTTAATCGAAACTCAAGCATGAAAAACGATATAATCCGATCATATATGATAATTGCACAGAAGAGTAGAGAAGGTAACACAACCATTCTTTCCAAACACACCAAAGTAGAATCAAAGCTATAAAGAAAGGTTGTTTTCCCTACCTCAAATTCCTACGAATCAGATGCCAAAACCTGCAAGACGTCAAGCAAAACCTCCACACCCAAATACCCAATCCATCCTAATGATCCAGCCACCTAGGAATCGGATTTTTAGATATGAATCAAACTCCCGTTTATTGAACAGATCAAATGAGAACATCAGGATTTATAGAAGATTAGAAACAATAACTTACAAGAATTAAACTCTGTCTAGATGGTGAAACTGAACCTCTTGGACAGTAGAATTCGCTCAGTTCTCAAGAGCTAAGCAACTGAAATTTGGGTAAGTGAATGAATGGTTTTGGCGCAAAGCAGAAGGAAAAAAACACATGTGATCTAATTTGAGCAAACTCAAAACATATATACAAACAAGGTAATTCAATTAACCTATTAAAATAAAAAATTCAAACCATCACATATATGCCTAGCCAAGATCCATCTATATTCACATATTTGTTTGTTCGTCCATGCCTAGCCAAGCTCATCTACACTGCACTAATGAATTACAGTGCAATCTTCGAAATGTGCTCTCTAGCTACTACAAGCAAGTATATAGTTCAGCAACCCCATCATAATAACAGTCTTCCACACAGATTATGTTCCAAGACAGTAAATACCAAAATCAACCGGAAAAACAAAAGGCACAAAGCGATAACCATTTTCAAGAGAGATAGTCAATAGAGCAAACTCAAGAGAAATACAAATTAGAGGTTTAACATTTCAATTCATGATGAGCTCTATTGAGCAGAAGAGGTACTGTCTATGCCAGATGGATTATTAGCCGGGCTAATAACTATCAAGCTAATTGCTGCTCTAATGAGGGGGTACCTGGTTGATTCTATCACAAACTGCAGTAAAAAAAACTAAAAAACCCTAACACGCTACTCAGGAGGGCGAGGGGTGCTCATCTCTTTGAAGAAGAGAAGGAAAAGGGATGGTGGTCGGTCTACCCACTCTTGGCATAACAACCTCAGCCTTGCATGTTGTCCTTAGAATGCATCGATCTGTTCTCAATTCAAATGAAAAGAAAATAAACAAACGGGAAACATCAAATGAAAAGTGACTTGAACTAATAACAAAGACAATTGACTTTGATCATACCTCATCACCACTATTCAGCGGGTCAGCACATACAAAAGCCTTGCATAAGAAACTGTCAGGAAGGAAATCATAATGATCTGAAGCTTCAACAATTGTGCAGAGGACACCATTCTGAATGAAAACTTGAAACAACACGAAAGGCATATGAACATGAACATCCGCATCCGGGCCTTGAAGCGTGTATACTAACCAAATGTAGTCGACCTCACCATCTTTATACAATCCCATAAAAGCACTATCAGCATCAAAATAAGAAAATCCCCTGAGCATGCAGATATCAAACATATTATGTAGTACCCTGCTAGGTGTGAGCTCATCAGGATTTCCATGGGAATCCAAGGGACAACAAACAAGTTTCCCAGAAGGTGCGAGCCCAATCAAAAAACCTTGATATTCAACAGCAGCTGTGAACTGATGACGACATCTATACCATCTCTCTTCATATAAGTCAAAAGTGTAGGCTACAGGACTCAAGTCACTAAGGAGTGCAGTATGTAATGATGGATTAATACTACTTAATGATGGTAAAGTGGTCGGACAGTGATTGGGGCGAGTAATGATATGGAACTTGTGTCCCCAACCAGTTTGGCTCAACACTCTAATATCATCAGGCGGATTAGGAAGGACTTCTTGAGTGCAGCCATGATAGAAGAGTTGCAACCTATGAAAAGAGAGCTGTTGTGGGTCTGTTGCGTCCAAAACATAATTTGAAGACTTAAATCGGTAAAAGAAAACATCACGCTTGGATTGGGTCGTAAACCAAGAACACAAGTCCGGATTGGAGGAGAGGCGGAGAGGAGATGGGATGGGTCTAAGACGATCAAAGGCAATCTCATAAGCAACATCAATGTTAGGATTAAAACTGAGAAAAGGCACCCAACCCCCAACCAAAAGTAAATCATCCTCAACCACGACGGGATGCATAAAATAATAGGGAATTTCACCATCAAGCGAAAAAAAATCCACTGTGGGTGTGGAAAGCACAAAAAAGGGCATATTATTGATATCCCCCTCCAATTTTTCAAACTCGACATGCGGAGGCACATACAGCTTTGGAGGAACCTTCTCTCTGTTCCGGAGTTTACTAATATCCAGCGGCAGCCGGTACACTCCACGATCTGTCACCACACATAGTTTCGCCTTCGCCATCTGCGTAAATAAAAACAAAAGAAACCTATGATACTCTTTCTCACAAACCCTAAAACCAATTTACAAAATGCAAAAGCATACCGGGATCGGGATCGGTTCTCTTAGAGAAATGATCTTCGGCTCTGTCTGTATCAAAAGAGAAAGTTGGGGATTTAGGTTATCGTTTAGGGATTGGCGCGTTAACACAGATTGGATGAGAGAATACTCAACGATAAAAAAATTAACTAACCATGATTTCCTGGGCAGAGGTTTCGGCAGACAGCATTTTCTGATGGAAACGAACCTCTTCTGTATCTTATATTAACAGGCGCGGATCTAAAGCAGTGGTTGGTTGGGCTTTTTTCTGGGTTTAAAAAATTACTAGGTATATTATGGGCATTTTGAATTGGGTTTTTTTTCCAGTCCAGCCCAGCTGACTTCCCAAACTGCTGCGCATTTCTCTTCCTCTCTACGTGACTAGGGCCTCTATTCCTCAGTTTTCTCAGTTCCTATTCTTCTTCCTATAATGGATCTCAAATTGTCAATATGAACTATTACATTTCAATATTAAGGAAAATCTAATATTATTTTAATTTTTGTTGTGATGAAATAGATTTAGATATGTCATGTCATTAAAGACAATTAATCGTAACCATTAAAAGTTCTTATATCTAACGGCCTTAAAAAAATGTAAAAGTTGGTGTAAAAAAAATGTCCCTTGAACCGGACCTTTCAATATATTATGATTATTATCAATTTAAGGAAATTGAAGTTAAAGTTTGCTCATATGCAATAGTTTACCGATATTAAGTAAGGAACAACCTATTAAGTTTGCTCATATGGGTATGTAAGTGAATTAGGACTTCTAGATGACTAGAAACTTAAAGATTTTCTCAATCTATTAAGTTTACCGATATGATTAAAAGAAGCTCATTGCAATCTTTAACTATTGCAATCTATTAAGTTTGCTCAAATTGTCAATATGAACTATTGCATTTCAATCTATTAATTTTCAGAAAGGCTTTGGGAAGACTAAGATACAAGCCCAGGAAGTCGGCCATAAAATAAGCAAAAATTGGAATTTCAGAATAAGCTTTCTTGGAGCTATTTTGGGAAGCCATTCGCGCCATCTTCCAGGCTGTATCTTGCCATTCGCCCTAAGTCCTTCAAGTACGTATATTGTACTACATTCTAAGCTCAAGAACTTATCAAAAACATCATCTGAGCATGGCATATATCGTGCCTAAAGTTGGCATCCTGAGCAGCAAAATTCCGTCAGCTTTTTTACTTTTTGTGGAGCTGATTGCTCAGCTCTCTTGGAAGATTTTCGCAGTGGAGTTGGTTCAGTTTAGATGGCATGATGTCAAAGATCAGCAAAGAATCATGAAACAACCAGTTAGTGGTTATCAAGAGTTCATTCTATACATCTGAGGCTAAATTTTCTATCAGTTATGCATTAAGATTTAAGACCAATACATGTGGTCTTCGTGCCATGTTTTTAATCAAGCATGGGGGCTTCCTCCCTTTATCAAGGTACGATGTTCGACATGAGCTTAAAGCATATTCTTGACAAAATGTGTTTCATCATCTTTAAGTCCAGATGTTCAAGTTAAGTGCATTGATTATCATGTTGGTGATTAATTGTATTTCTATGTGGATCGTTTTGCAACCTCTGCTCATTGTCATTAAAGCTTCAAAGACCTATTTTAGAGGTTTGTTCGTTACATTCGCTTAAGCAAAGTGTTTTCTTAGTTTGGTGTTTGTCAGTCAAGACTCAAGCCAGTAAGTGGCTTTCGTCGTTAGTCGTTACGAATGAAGCATGGGGGCTCAAAGGTCTTTTCAATCAAGACGGGTTTAGGTACAAAAATACCACTAATGAAAAAGGTCAACAACCATAAAAAATCTTCGGCTGACCTCCGACGAGGTCTCTGGCCGACCTCCGGCAAACTTTCCGGCTGACCATCAATGACAGGGTGGGTTCGGTTTTGTTCGGTTCGGTTTTCACCTAAAACTGGAAACCAAATCGAATAAAAAATTCGGTTCGGTTTGGCATTTTTTGAGACCTTGAACCAGAAACCAAACCAAACCATGGTTCGGTTCGGTTTCGGTTTTTTTTTTCGGTTTTTCTTCTTCTTTTTTAAAATAATTTTTCTTAAAATTTGTATGCTTTTGGCTTAGTAAAAATTTATCGTACTTTAGGTCTTCTTTTTTTTCTTCCATTACTTAGTTTTATAAACACATATAATATATCAATAAAATTTATGACAATGATTCTCCAAAAAACCAATAATCTATAAACCAATAGATACTTTGAAAGTTTAATACTCAATAATTTCAAAAGTATTGGGAATTGACCACACTAGCACACCATGAAACCATAATTTTAAAACTTCTAAGTTCATCTTGTACAAAAAATATAGACTCCATAGTTTAAAGTCCATCCAAATAAATTCCAAATTTTAAAGTTTAAAAATCATAAATTTGAATAAAGAAGAGAAAAATAAATTAAATATTATAGTCTATCATCTAAAGCTTGCAAGAATAAGATCTTCGATTATAGAGTTAACATATCACTCTCTATACTTCGCATACACGACACCTATAACATTTCTATATGTACATAAAACGAAAATAAAAAGCAAAATATTAGAAAAGACAAACATATAATTATATAGAACATAAAACCTAAAATCATATTCTTCAAATCAAATATTTAATAAGAAAATAAAGACAAAAAAGACGTCGGTTTTGAGAGATTCGGTTTTTCGGTTCGGTTCGGTTTTCCAAGGGCCGAAACCAAAAACCAAACCAAACTAGTTTGGTTTGGTTCGGTTTTTCTTAATTCGGTTTGATTTTTGGCTCGGTTTTTTTCGGTTTTCGGTTTCAAAATTCCACCCCTATCAATGAGGATTCTAGCGACCACAAAAGCTACTACAACCGATAACAAAAGATACTACCGCTAGCAAAAAAAGCTACTACCACTAACAACAAAAGATACTATCGATAATAACAAAAGCTACTGCCACCAGCAAAGAAAGTTACTACCACTAACAACAAAAGATATTACCTCTAGCAACAAAATGTATTACAGGTAGCAAAGAAAGCTATTACCACTGATAACAAAAGATACTACCATCATCAACGAAAAGTACTACCGCTACCAACAAAAAATATTACGTACTACCAACAACCAAAACTATTACCACCAACAATAATAGCTATTTCACCAGCAACAAAAGATACTACCGTCAGCAACAATAGCTACTACTGCCGACAATAAAAACTACTACCTCCGACAAGCAAAGCTACTACCTCTATAAACAAAAGCTACCGCTAGCAACAAAAGTTACTACGACTAGAAACAAAAACTACTACCGCAACAGAAAATAAAAAACAACTACTGCAACTAACAAAAAAGAACTATTACCGCCAGTAACGAAAGCTACTAACTAGCATGATAAAAGCTACTACCAAATAATACAAAATTTACTCGACGTGACAAAAATATACTATCAGTGTCATAAATATACTATCACAAGGTGAAAAACATATTGTCACTTTGTTGAAAATATACTACCAAGTAACATAAAAGCTGCTCAATCTTTTTGGCTCATATATTAGTCACTGATCACTACATCATGTACATTAAAGCTTTATAACTCTTAAAACCAAGACAAAGCAACTATAACCAACAATAAAAACTACTACCATTATCAACAAAAATTACTAACGCAAAGCTAAACAATAACTACTGTCACCGACAACAAAATCTACTACTAAACAAAACGAAATCTATTGTCATAGGTTGAGAAAGATACTAGCATAGAAATTGGAAAAAAAAAAAAAAAAAGGAAAATGTCCATTTAATACTAATTTAAACCCCTCGTTTCTCATCCAAATGACAATCTTTTTCATTAGTCCATTCCAATATAAGGTAACATTTTTTATGCCCAAATATATAAATCTTTACTAAAGTCTTAACAAACCATATTATTTTAAGACTATTTTGCCCTCAGCCCTTAAACACGCATAGAGAGAGAATACTTGGCCGAAATCTCACCAGGCTCCGGTCACCGGCAGTCGGACTCCAGTCACCAGCCGCCGGACTCCGGTCACCGGTTGTCGGATTCCTACTATATATACGGAGGATCTAAAGAGGACCTCCTTATTTTAAGAATTTGAGGATTTCTATTATTTTACATTAGTAGATGACTTCATTTAATGACATCAACCATTGATCTTTTACATTCATATGCAAGAAACATGTTTACAAAATTCCAACTAATTTCATAATCATTTGATCATTTAAATAGATGTAAATAATTGTAGGCCGTTAGATAAAATTAAAACCAATATTGTGCTAATCAAATGGTTAAATATTTTTCATTTTGGCTAATTTTTTTAGGATTCATATGTGGGAAGTAACTAGGGAATGAGTGGCTTTGATTGTCAAAATACATCATAAAACTAAAAACATCCTCACTTTAAGAGTTTAATGAGGTCATCTCTATATCCGGACTATATATATATATATACATAGAGGCCGGATCAGGAGTGGACGTCCGCACCGGCCTTAAAGTGCAGACGTCCGTCCGTTCTCCACCCTCCGGCGCCGGTGCGCCTCCAACCCAGAAGACTCCAGCAGCGTCACCGACCACTTTCCCTCCCCGGCGAGTCCGTTCTTTTCCAGCTTTCCGACGAGATCACCCAAAACTTCAAACAAAGTCGATCTTGCCGGAAAACTGGAAAAAAAATGGACTCACCGAAGAGGGAAAGTGGTCGGGGACGCTACTGGAATCTTCTAGGGTGGAGGCGTGCTGTCGCCGGCGCCGGAGGGTGGAGAATGGACGGACGTCCGCACTTTAAGCCGAGTGCGGACGTCCACTTCTTATCCAGCTTTAGATTAGCTTAGTTCCAAGGTAAAAGCCTTGCTTGGAAAAAGAAATCATGTTTCTGTTTATATTCAAGGAATGAAATCTCTTGATTGTATGTTCCTGTTCCATAACATTTATTTCGTCATACATTGATGGAAGCAAAAGTTTTGTAGATTCCTCGCTTTGGTTCAAACAGTTAAAGTTGATTGCAGATCAACAGTCGTAATTTGGATCGGGTTCGTATGCTGAAGAGTGCAATGACCAGGTTGACAAATCGGGTTCAAAAAGTAAGTTTGAGTTATTCATCTGGGACATGGATTTTGTACTCCTGCTCAAATGGCTTATAGTCAGCTGAATTTTGATAGAGTAATGCTAGGTGAAACATTTAGGTGACAGCTTATGTGACATTGTCACTTCATCAAACCATAATTTCATAATATTTTTATTTTTATTTTTCTTAATTAGTTACAGTTTTCTTTTCTTTTTTTCACTTTCATGTTATTGTCTTAACCCTATTTTTTCCGCTTCTTCTCTCAAATCTATATCTGCCGTCTTCATCTCTATCGATCAGACTTTCAACTGGTCTATTCTCTCCTCCTCTCTCACCAATTGCAATAACACTACTAGAAAAGGGGGCTAAGGGGGACGAATAAAATGGGTATAGATATCATTTGCTCCATCTATGACTTTTTGTGTTGATTTCATCCATAATAATTTGGGAAATTTGCAGCTGATATTCCTTCAAGATGAAGGTAGTTTATTATTTTAAGTAAAACCTAGGTATTTGCTTAAGTTAGGGTGAAGTTTGTATATGAGTACCAGACTTAATGAATGTTCAATTTTTTTTTTTTTCCTAGATCTCAAATCAATTACGTATGTATATGCCTCTAAATAGGCTAAACACTCATCTCAAGTCTAAATATAGTTTTAAAATTTTAGAAAGCATCATCTGATGATAGAAAGGATAACAACAAGCCGGCAGTACAATCTGGCAAATAATGAAAAATCAGGTTTTTTGATTTCCAACCATTGTTACAATACTATAGATCTAATAAGCATAGGTAAACAGGTGTTGAGGTTGTTTGATTTTCAACAGTATACACGAATTGACCAAATGCTTCATCAATTATCATATAGCTATGGCCAGAGATCATCAGGAGACTGCATGATAAAGTTCGAGTTCCCCGGTCGATCGATCTTCAAGGAAAATTATGATCTATAACTCTGTTCTAATGTATTGAGTATTGACAGAGTTCTTGAATTCCAAACATGTACTTTCATCATTATTTTAATTCTTTACAATCATTAATTTCATAAAACATCAATACATCATATATATAAAACGATTCAAACACCAAATAGACATAGTCAGGAAACCAATCTTAAAATTAATATTATTGAAGATGGATCAAAGCTTGTATATGCTTAGGTTTGGAGATGAAGACCGCAGATGTAGATTTGAGAGGATACGGGGAGGGGGGGGGGGGGGGGGGGGTGGTGAATAGAGTCAAAAGACAATAACATGTAACTAAGAAAAAATTGTAAAATAATATAAAATAAAATAATATGAAATCAAGGTTTGATGAAGTGGCTATGTCACATAAGCTGCCACCTAAAGTGGGCTGTAAGGTGGTTCCCGAAAGCTGTCATCTAAAGTGGACTATAAAGTGGTTCCCTAAAAGATGGTTCATGTACATTACTCATTTTGATATATGCTTATTGAGTGCCCATATATGACCTAGTGATTAATTAATGTTGTTCGATGTGCTTTGACCATAGTTAGACTTGCTTCTACTGTGGCTAATGTTTATGGAGTTGTGCATGGATTTGTTCATAATTTAATCCTCTAATCAAATTCCCTTAATGTTGTATTGGTGTGTCCTTACTCCTTACCAACGGTGCGAAATCTCTAGTATAACAAATAAGTTAAAATTTACATATATTACACTTGATTCCTAAGTGTAATACTGGATGAAGGTATGGGATAAACTCGAACAGCTTCTTGACGATGACGATAACATGGCCGATCTTTACATATCAAGAAAGTTGGTTGGCACTTCACCTGTGAGTGACTCTGGTGCTCCAAATTGGTCTTTCGCATCTCCTTCTATAACCATCGGCTCTAAAGTATCCAGAACCAGCAGGGCAAGTGTAACAACAATTCAGGAGGAGAATGACGTGGAGGAGCTTGAGATGTTGCCCGAGGTTATAATTTGTTTTAGGTCTTGTTCTCCTGTTAGTTTAGCAAAATATGAGGTCTAGGTTGAATCTTGTTATCTATTTTGCAGGCTTACTTTATGCAAATCGAAGGAACATTGAATAAATTGACCACGGTATGCACTGCATCTTCTGTTTCAGCATGCTCATATCCAAACTTATACAAGATAAATATTGTGATTCTATTTCTTCATGCCAGCTGCGCGAATACATTGATGACACAGAGGATTACATTAACATCCAGGTATTGATTTGGAAACATGATATTAAGATTTTGATACACTATTCCGGACTAGCTTCTTCTGTGCCATGTAGAACCTTTCAAGACTGACATAACTGATCTGATGCGTATTGTGTTGCAGCTTGACAATCATCGGAATCAGCTAATTCTGGTATATCTGCTAGGATGGATTTGGAAACTATCTTCCCATGTTTTATGATCTGTACATATCCCTTTTGATATCTAACATGATAATGATACAATCCGGTGACATGCAGCTAGAGCTGTTTCTGAGTTCTGGAACTGTTTGTGTGTCTATATACTCTTTGGTGGCTGCAATATATTTGGCATGTACATTCCATATACATGGAATGAAAATCATGAGCACATGTTCAAATGGGTATGTACAATATACGGCCACATCATCATCATTACTTACTAGGTGGAAAAACATCCCAAAATAGAATTGATTTTGTATCATTATCAGACTACTTTTCTAAACGAACTCTTTGTTACCCCCCTTCAACATAAATTAGGTGGTAATTACAACAGGTATAGTGGGCGCATCGATTTTCTTGTTTATAGTTTCATATGCTCGGCACAAAGGTCTTGTGGGATCCTGATACCCATACCGTATAATCAGTTGGGAAGGCAATACATAGTGAAGCTTGCAGAGTCGCAGTAATCATCATCATCCTGTAATATTTTGTATCCAGATATAGGCAAGAACATGATTATATTGGTTCATTGGTTTACTTGCACTGAACACTTGAACAGACTAGATATGTAGTTTCATTAGTGGCATGGCACTGGGTTTCTCTATGAACCAAAATCATGTTGTTGCTGGAGTTAGCTTTCCAATGTTGTATGTGATGAGTCATTAAATACAAAATATGTCTGCTGGTGGCCTATACCAATTGCATTTGCATTTTAAAAACCTGCTGGTCATGATGGAGTCTTTTAGTTTTTTTTTTTTTTTTTT
>NC_020492.1:5678622-5723617 GCF_000184155.1 Fragaria vesca subsp. vesca
AATGGACTTTTAGAGATATTTCCTTTTGGTTATCAACATTCAATTCTTGCAGATTGAGATCAAATGCATGGGACAACCAGTGAGCCCCTCATTGGAGATGTATAATTTGGTTGACTTGTGGCTACAAACTGCATCACCTACACAAAGAATTCCAGCATCCATTGGTTCCTCTGCCAAGGATTTTGTGATGGTGCTCGGGTATTCTCGAAAGATTTCAAAATCCTAAGCAGCGTCTATCTTTGGTTCCGTCCGGATCGCCGGTGTGTTTCATATGAATGTGTTGCAATCACCTTCTACAGCCAAATGCTGGAGCAGGGACAAACGAATGCCTACAGAACCACTCGTTTATGACCCGCCTTGCATAGTGCGGCATGTTGTTGGAAAATGGCCATTGCCATTATTGTACCTCATCAAAGATTTTACTTATTTTAAGACAAGTTAGCCTTGAACATCTTAAACTGACAGTTTGACTGATGCCCAGTTTCTGGGCGCATCTTATGTTTCTGTACCATTAGTTTATTCAATATATACCCATAGTGAAGTGGTTTACTTGGTTACATGCATGTTGATTGCCTTTTTGTTATCTACCTTTTGTTTTTGTCTTTCTATTTTCTGCATCAAGTAGTCCAATCACCAACATTTCCATCCAATTTACATATGCAATGTGTGGAAGTTGGGGTTGGATTTTGGGAATACTAGGCCTGTATAGATGATGCCATGCATTTTCTCCTCTTCTCCTACGCATCTGATCAGACTAAAAACATATACAATCAAATTGATGTTCCTATACCGACTTCAAACTAACTTGATATCAGAAACAGAGCGTAATGAAACATTGCATTCTACAAAATGATCGCAACTTCCGATAGCCAAGAGGCTCAGGCATTTCAGTCCTTCCAGCATAAGATGTCGCAAACACTCAGCAGAGTTAATATGTCACAAACACTGCAGATACTCTTGCCTAGTACCATGAAGTTTTCGTATGACTAGACTTTACTGTCTCCATGAAACAGTAGATAAATCAATAATCTTATATATCTAGTGAAAAGAAGTGAACATCCACTGTAAAACCCTACTAAATATAGCATCATAAAAATTAACACTGCTCACAGGCCTCAAATGAGTGAAGGAATATACTAAACATATGATGAATCCTCACTTCTCAGTTGCTTAATCCAATCCTCACTTGTCAGTTGCTTAATCCTACCCCACCAGACAATTCCAGAACAATATGAAACAGAAGCAATCAATTGGTAAAGCAGGTCCATGTGGAAACCAGCTACAGATGAAAAGCATTCCGATAAAAGGCATTGGCTTTCCATGGAGTCCATGGACCATGGCAGCAATAATCATTGCCTTCTCTTTCCCAGAAATCAATCCAAAGACTCCCTCACATGGATTGAACCCAAGCAAAGCATCTCTACACTAGTAGAAGATAGTGTAGCTTTCATCCAGCCTTCAAAGTCTGAAACACCTAATTGCATCGACATATATTGAGCAGTAATGCTATTAAACTCACACAGACAGCTATGATGAAACTTATCTAAGAGATGAAACGCTAGCATAATATGTCAATCAAAATGTTCAATTCAGAGGCAAGTAAACAAAAGCAACAGTATTGAGTCGAAATTCAAAGAAACTAAAACTGCCTTAATCCAAAAACCGTAGAGCATTACAATATCTTTCTTTGGCAACCAAACTCGAATCAACACTATATATTGGCATAAAAACCAAGGCACTCTTTTCACTCTGATACATGTTTTAAGTAACAAAAATCTATATAGGTTGGTCAATTCACTACCTTTACAAGAATCTAAAAACAAATGGAATCGAAATGCTACCTAAAAGCAGAGATTCAGAAGTAGCTAACCAATGCCGTTCCTTCAAATCAAGATCAAAAGCCGGTGTAGCCGTTTCGCGTGGGACTGCCGACGACGGAGAACAAGCCGCCGCCTTCAAGGTCCTCGGAATACAAATCCTCAGTGCCGCGAAACGCCGCGTGCAGCAGCACGAGAGCGACGGCGATGAGAAGGGAGACGAGGACGTTGAGCCAGACGTGAGTGAAGACGAGAGCGACGATTGTGACGACGGCGAGGACGGCGAGGACGATGCGGTCGTCGACGATCCAGTTGAAGAGGACGAGGGGCCCGTCGCGGAAGAAGTAGAGGAAGAACCAGGCGACGAAGACGAGGAGGAAGACGATGAGGGAGACGGGGTGCCAGAGGAGGCTGAGGAAGAGGATGAAGAGGACAGCCATGGCGTAGTTGACGCGGAAGTGGTTGAGGTTGCTCTTGATGCGGAGCGTGGCCTCGCCGAACGTGAAGGGGCGCGTGAAGCTGGAGAAGGGCTGGATGAGCTCGAGCCATGGGCGGCGCGTGGCGAAGTAGGAGCTGGTGACGCTCCTGGCGCGTGAGAAGGTGGTGGATGGGGTTGGGAACGAGTCGGCGGCGGCGGTGGGAGGGAGGGTGCCGTAGGGGGATTTGGAATTGGAAGACATTGGGAGAAGAGGAAATGAGAAAGAGCTTCTATCAAACCCTAGCAGAGAGAGAGAGAGAAAAAAAAAGAAAAAAGGGAGAAGATTAGATTTGATACGGGGGATTGGAAGAAATTTGGAATCAAGAATCAAAGAGAGTAAGAGAGGTTCTGTAAGTTCGCTGTGGTTTTTGATATTTGTGCTGGGGGAGCAAGAAGTGCGTGATTTGATAGAAAGGCAAAACGAGCGCGTTTTGGAGGGGATCTATTACGACGTCGTTTTTCAGCGCCAACGTGCATCCCGTGACAATTCTGGAATTTCATTTTATTTTACTAAAATTAGAAAAACTTGAGTATTTTCGACGGATTTGGTAAATTATCGACTTCAATTGTTCTCTTGTCGCATTTCATATTTTAGCGCTCGTATCATATATCTTGCTATTTGCCTCTTTAGTGCTTTATTTTTGTATCTACACACATTGTATTCCTCAGTGTTATTATGCATTTCATATGGTTGTACAAAACTAAATTGTTTATCACATTCGTATAACTTCATTTGTATGTACATGCGGAAAGTACAAAGAATTTACCGGTTGATATAATGATACCCTTCGGGGGATTCAATCAAGTCGACTTTGTAGCTTCAGCAAAACGTATAATCAATGCAGAGAAAGGCCTTCAGATCAAGAATAGTCTCTAGTACATCACTGTACATGCTTGTACAAAGCTACATTTCTTCCTGCAATATTTGCCGTTCAAACTTGAGACTAGCTAAAGTACAAGTCATAAGACTGCTCCAACTCCGGCAAGAACTGCTCAGATCTCACATATCATGAAAGAACTTGTAAGTCTTGACATCTTCCACAATAAACTTGACTGCGCCAATGCAACCGAGCACTGCAACAGCTGAGAACCAAGCCACTATAGCAAAGTTAAGAAGCAGCAAAGATAGATACATTTTGGTGTTTTGGTGCCGTCTTCTTCTAGCTTTTAGATATGCCATTGCAGGGAACACAAAATCCAGTGGTGTGAACCCAACTGCTCCGCATATTGACACAAAATCCCCGAAGAATGGCATGGCTGCTGCAACTAGTGTTATAAGTAGCATATACATGGAGGTACAAACAAGACGAACTAGCTTGTTTCGTAGCAAGGCACGTTTTGTAGCAGTCTCACTAGACAACAGTCTCTCCTCAAAGTAGGCATATGTTGGCCTGCAATATATCTAAGAAAACCAAGTACACTAGTAAATGTGATGTTATGTTGTTATACTGTAAATTAATCTTCGAAAACCTGATATGTCAGCAGATATCTTACAACAGATCATCGTGTTAAGTCTTTATGTTAGCATCTGAGAAGGGTATACCTGAAAGCATCCTGATATTTGTATGACAGCAAAAATATTGGCCATGACGATAGTCCATTGAGGAACAGTTAGTGAAGACAAGATGTAAGGCTGGACTTGTGACCCAAATGCCCAGTATCCGGTGAAGGCCAATTGCCAGTAACTCAACACAATGATACCATAAGCTGCTGATACACCTTTATACACATTCTTCTTTGCAGGTTCTCTCACAGTGTTCTGCTAAAGCAAAATCCATATTCGAGAAACAAAATGGTTATTAGCTTTATTTCAATACTAAAAGTTGGTAAATGAGATATGTCTATATGCATAACCTGTATCTCTGGAAGCATTGCATCTCCAAAGGAAAAAGCAATTGCTCCAAGCGCATTGAAGGCTCTAAAGATTTTGGAGGATGAGCTTCCATCTAAACTGTAACTGATTGATTTTCTGTCAATCTTTTTGCCTGTAATGAAATCAAGTCATAGTTCAAAGAACCAATTTGATAGACTAGTAGTATATATGGTGTCTATGTATATATGATGAACATGACTGCAAGAGCATCTATATACCATTATAAATTGTGACACCAATGGTTGTAGCAGCAAAGCCAATGGTGCTGAAAGTGCACAAGGCATTTACCCATCTCAAGGAGTGAATATCAGGGAGCTGAGAGAGAAAGAGCTCAAATATCCCAAAGAACATAACAAAATGCTGTAGAGTTAAGTCACCATCCTTGTGATAATACTTGTAAACAGCCTGCACAAGAAACAATCAAGAGATATATAATCATTTGCTTTCTTGACAGGAAATGTTCACTTGCTGATACCTGCAATTTGTGTCACCTTGTGGTGCTCGAAATAAGCGCGCTAAAGGCAACAGGAAATAAACTTAAGCCGGATTTGAAGAGTTGGATGACTAACCTTAAGGCTACTCCCAGCTGCAATTTGAATGGCAATGTTATTGCCTACAGAAGCTACCTGCTGAAAAAATGCAATAGACCAATAACCCCAGAACCCTTTAAGAATGTGAAAACAAAGATGTGTCAAGTAACATGGAAATTCACTGTTGTGTAAACTCAAAACTCTAAAAACAAAGGCATTCTGATAGTGCCTCTGAAAAGAAGCATTTTTTACTGAGAGTATTTTCATTGCAAGCACATGCAAGTAGAAATTGCTTTCAGGAGAACTAAAAGAGCTTTCAAGATAAGTTGTTGAAAGTGTACCAAATATGCTTTGTGCAAGGTCACGATAGGTAACATGTTTCTTCCCATCCCACTTCCACAGAGAAGCAATGAGCAAACTAGAATACCATGTAGCCAGTGTTGCACCTACCAAGCTGCTTACCCCTGAAAATCAAACCCCAATCAATTCATTATACTACTTATAACTTCTCTATGCATCAGAAAGGTACAAGTAAACTAAACTTAGTACTCACCGAGAGGCCAACCGAGAGAAGCGAGAGCGAAAGGCAGAGGAGCATAGGCAGCCGGGGTGGCAATCGTTGTGGCCACATGAACCGCTGCGTGCTTCCATGTCCCTTTGCCATGTTTATCTTCTTCTGCTTCTTCTAATTCTTCTACCTGCTGCCTTTCTTCCTCTGCTGCTTCTGTTGAGTTCGGTGGTTGCGTCATTTTGCTTCCCAAACCTTGAAGTTGCAAATACGTGCAGCTTCATTGGCCTTGTTCCTTTAAATGTAGTTAGCTTAGTCAATGGAGTGAGCTCATTAACTGCATTTGACCACTAAAACTTAGAATCTTTGGGACGGCATTGAATCTGAATCTAGCTCTTTGAAAAGTCTCATATAGAACAAAAACAGTAGGAACCCATCGAGGCCATCGGTGATCCTCATCATCTAATTAGAGGTGTAAAGTTGAGCTGGTGACGGTGCCTAAAAATGTCATAATCAACATATTTACTTGTAGTAGCGCTAACACCAACTTTATCTAGTCAATAAGGAAAAATTGTTCAAACAGTGTCTCACCTTTTAAAAAAGCAACGCTTTCATATCTCACATTCAGAAAACTTCAAAACAGTATCTCACATTCTTACCTCGACCAAACTTTGGTATCTAGAACTGTTAGCTCTGTTAAAAAAATGAGGACAGCCATTTTCATTCATGAAATGACCAATATACCCTTAAGTTTTATTTTTGTTATTCTTTTTATATAATAAAAAGAGAAAATTCATCATAATGGTACTTCATATTTTCTCCCTTATAAACTTTGGTACTTCAAGTTTTGATAACATCATAACAGTTTTCACCCCGACCTAATTTTAGTACTTTTACTCGTTAGTTCTGTTATGGGAGTTGCTAGGTGGCAATTTTTAAATGTTATTTTCGTCTCTTCATGTCTTCATTCATTAATAAAATCAAAGATTCATGAGTTATTGTTTTCATGAGTTTGCAATTGATGAAATCCATAAACAAAAATAAAGATCTTGATCATCATTTCTATTCTCCCAAGCTTTCATTAGAGCCCTTCTCCATTTCGTCGCCTAACTCATGATCTCTTTGTTAAGCTCCACCCATGAAGACACGGATAATTTTCTTTGGATTATTATCCGGTAGAGTCATTCTGGCTTTCTGGCCTTCTGGGTAACTATCTGGTAGAGGAGGCTAGCTAACAGTTACCATATTGGAGATTACGGCTAAAAATACTAAAATTGGGTCGGGAAGAAAACTTGAGGTATCGTTCTAATGTTTTCAAAACTTGAAGTACCAAAGTTTATAAAGTTTTCTAAATGTGAGATACCGTTTTGAAATTTTCTAAATGTGAGATACCAAAGTTTTGCTTCTCTAAAAGGTTAGACACTGATTAAACAATTTTCCTGGCCAATAACATGTAATGTTCAAAATGAATTGTCCTATCTCTGGACGTCAAGAGCATGTTTACTTACATGGAACATGGAATTAAAAAATGAGGAAATGATTCCGGCAGAAGAGAATTCCAATTTTTACTTACATATAATAGAATTAGAATGGGTGTGGGTCCCACCTCCTAATAAGGAATCGATTCCTTGACAACCCTGAATTGTAATACCAATGAGAGAGATGGGATTAGAAATGATATCATCAGGAATGAATTTTTATTCCGAAAATAACCTCTTTCATTTTATTATGCTAATAATATTGAGGAATTTGTTTAAGATGCTAATAATTTCAAATTTTTTTCTTAAAGGCTTCTTTTTATATGCTAATAATATACTATTTGTTGGTAAGTTTGTTTAATTTTTTTTTTTTTTTGGTATTTATAAAATTGCTTACTTGATTTAAATATAATATTACTAAAATGTATAAACGTATGATGTCTTAATTTTGTTGTTCAACCCTTGCAACTTGCGGTTTGAGATACACCCAAAATGCTAGTACTAGGTCCAAATGATTTTGATAAATCATGGTAGAAAAGAGTTTATGAAAGGACGAGATTGCAATATACACAAAAGCATATGTAACCTCTGTATTATATTATTAATATGTAACTACATGATCAATGGCGGAGCCAGAACCGTAAGTTTAGGAAGGCCGAAATATAATGAATGGAAAAAGATATATAATAATTTTAAATCGTTTGACAAAATTATGTTTTAACTAAAAGTAATATTATTGTTTTTTCATAATCTTTAAACATAATTGTTTGTTGTAAAGGTTCATTTATGTCTATGTAAAATGATTAGTTAATACCTAATTAATTGTGGTGATGGATCCATATGGTAAGAGGCAATGGAAACATGACATAATATTACATGGAAAGGAAACTAGATCTATACAATTATAATCATAACCATTCAATCCTATTAATTGACATTTTTCAAGACTTTGAGGGTGCCAATTATAATAATAACCATACAATCTTACTAATAGCATAGCATTAATTGTCATTTTTCAAAAACTGGGGGGTGCCTATGGCACCCTTTGGTCATAAGCTAGTTTCGCCAGTGTACATGATTACAATCAATGCACTGAATAGATATAGACCTTCTGGTTTATTGATTATACATAATTTATCAACTGAGACAATTAAAACGACAAACAAAACTAGATCAACATATAAGAAAAAAAAATTGTGTTGAGAGTGATCGAAATGTGTAGCTTTTTTATGGGTATTTTAGTAATTAAAATAATAATTAATTACATTTCTGTTCTAATTCCATGTAGTTTGTAAACAGCTAATCAGAGGCGAAGCTACACTCCGACCTCACAGGTTCCGAACCCGCCTTGGCTTTTCTACATATACATATATGTATGGGTATTTTATTAACTAAACTGATGACATATATATGTTTATTGCTACTGAACCCCCCCCCCCCCCCCCTCCTTTTTAGAGATTTTACACCCTCTCCTAGTCTCCTACACATGCATTACGCACGTGATCATCATATATTATAAATAAACAACAAAGGTAGTATTCAATTACTAACTAAAATAATAATTAGTAATTAATAATTCCTCACAACCATTAGCATTTGTAGCTTTTCAGTTTTCACGGCTTCGTCTCTGTATCGGGGTTTACGGTACTACTTAGGCTACTTCGTGACACATTATTTATTTTTATTAGTTTGTAGCAAGCGAGAAATACATATCGTTTATGTTTTGATTGATTATGTTTGAGTACTCATTACTTATATAAATTTTGTTTTAATTGACCGTTGGTTTATATTATTGCGTTTTCATCTTATATTATAGTAATTGGTTGTATAATCGATATTTTATATACGAACCCCCCATAAGTTTAAATCCTGGCTCCGCCCATGAGCTTGAAATTGAAATTTCCACATACTATTCCATTTCGTCTCCCATTCTTTCCGTATTTCATTCATGATGAATTTCATTCCAAGTAAGTAAACGTGTCAAAAGAGTGCTAAAAACCATGAATAGTTGTAGGAAAATTGATCGAAAACCAGATACGAAAAGTTGAAAATAATATAAACAAGTATATATAAGGCATAACAAACATATATAAGGCTAGACGTAGAATGAGATAGATCTATTGTTAAGGTCAGCGTAGCTAGCCAACACATCCCAATGATGCTTTTAAATGTGTCATTGCCATATGCAAAAAAATCGTTTATGTTTTGAATATCAACGTATCAATGTCACTATGGCACCATGAATACACAGTCATCGTTCATAGCTATTGTAACAAAATAGTTTAATTTTTTAATTTCTTTCTAAAATAGTCCATCACCCACTAGAAAACGGATCACCCGAGAGGCCCAATTAGGTTACCAATACAAAAAAGAAATTCGTCTTAATGGTATCTCAACTTTTGCTTCTTATAAACTTTGGTACTTCAAGTTTCAAAAACATCAAAATGGTACCTCAAGTTTTCACCTTGACTAAACTTTGGTAATTTATGCCGTTACCTCCGTTATAATGTAGGCCACCTGGCAATTTTAGAGGGTAGTTTCGTCTTTTTCTGTCTTATTATTATTTTTTCTTAACTGGTGGTTCTCTCTCTCGACTCCACCTCTGCCTCCGTCTTCTCTGAGGCCGTCTGGCTAGCTCCGGCCACCATCCTTCACAAAACCACCACCAATCTCTTCCTCCTCTTCTTCTATACAAAACCCAGCCCTCAAACCTTATATGCAAGCCAGTTCGAAAGCTAATCGACGGCAAGAAGCACCAACTGTTCTCCGCCGACACATGATGATTCCGGCCATGAATTGAGTCCCGATGGGCAGGGTTCTTCTCCGCTTTCCTCCTTTTTTTATGTGCTTTTATTTCCTTCAAATCGAGTCTAATTCGAAAATCCCTCTTTTCTATCTTTTCTGGGTTCCGAGTTCCTAACTTCAGCGGCAGCGTTCTTTGGGTTTTCCGGTGAGTCTATCAAACTGTGGCGACACCTGCTTCAAGCTGGAGGAGTTCATAAGAGGATCGGGTTGGGTTTGGCCGTGTAGGTGCTTGTTTATAATAACACTTGGATTTAATGACAACAAAATCACATACCAAATCATTGTGAACCCCTAAATTTGCTCCGATGATTTCAAGCTCAACATTATCAAAACTCAAATAGCTAGCAAATTGGTAAACGAGGCATGATTTTCATATGAAATAGAGAATTAGGTCGATCAAATTCAGAGATGGGTTTTGGAAATTTGAGCTCACATGGTGAAATAAGATGGATGATAGCTAGGTTTATCTCTGGAAAGACCAAGAATGAGAACCAGTACAACCATGAGGCAATAATTCTTGTTTCTTGAAATAGAGGCATTCAAAATAGGATTGGAGGTATCAAAGCTTTGGTGTATGTTTCGACAATCGAGAAGGACGATGAAGAAGAATAGAAACGCTAGCTGGAGCTGTTGAAGATGGAAGAAAATCTTTTGGGTGCAAAGATCAAATTTGGACCCCTTGAAGGTAAAAAAATGCATTAATATAATAAAAAGACGAAACTGCCCTTTAAAAATTGCCAGGTGGCCGGCACTGTAACGGAGGTAACGGCATAAAGTACCAAAATTCAGTCGAGGTGAAAACTTGAGGTACTATTCTGATGTTTTCGAAATTTGAAGTACCAAAATTTACAAGGAGCAAAAGTTTGAGATACCATACAATTTCTCAATACAAAACAGAACCGACGTGGACACCTATATATATTCGGCGTTGAAAAAAAATAAACGCAAGTGTTGAAAGCCATCTCTAAAATCCTAAGTCTCCAGATTCTTTCGTCTCGGATTCTCCGATTTCCCAATCAAAAACCCTAACCCTAACAATGGTCTACGTTACTTCCTGGGACGAATTCGTCGACCGATCAGTCCAGTTGTTCCGCGCCGATCCTGATTCGGTACTCAACTCTCGCTCTTCCTTTTGATTTTCTCTTCTTTTCAGTTTGGCTGATTATAATCTGGATTGAAATTTGATTGCTTTATGTGTATTTGATTCATTCCTGGGCTTTTAAATCGAATAGTTGAATTGGGGCATAGTGTTTTGCGATTTTGACTGGTTTTCTGATGATTGTGTTGTTGATCTGCTTGTTGTTGCTGCAGACTCGGTATGTGATGAAGTACCGGCATTGCGACGGGAAGCTGGTTCTCAAAGTCACCGATAATAAAGAGGTACTGATTATCTGTCCATTATTGTATCTTAGTATTGGCTAGGGCTGTTGATTTAGCTTTGCGAATGGATATGATTTTGGAGTGTTTGGACTTGTGTTGTTGAGATTGAACTTGCAAAGTATGAAACTTTATGTGATATTAGTATGAAGTTTTATTTGGATAGCTATTTTAGATTTGAGGCTCATGGGTGACCTAATCAGTCTAGGTACAAGTGATAAAATATCAATTATGGTTTCAGAAACGATTGAACTTGCAAAGTACGAAACTTTATCTGATTTTAGTATGAATTTTTTTTGGGATAGCTATTTTCAGTTTTCAGGCTCATAGTTGATGCAATCACTCTAGGTACTTCAGTAGACTTTGTAATGTTGAACTATAGGAAGACGAGTGATAGAATATCAATCATTCTTTCAGAAAGATATGATTGGCATTATGCTTTTAGAGGAACATTGTATGTGTTTTCATATGTTGTCTCAATATGTACACTTGTACTTAACTCGCTGTATGTGTTAAATTTACATGTCAATTTTATTTTTTTAACTTTCATCACTTTCAAGGGTTTCTGTTGAGGAGTTGGTGGCAAGTTGGTGCTTAGAATAGAGTTGTACAACTACAATTTAACTCAACTGAATTTGACATCAGACCATTGTGCTTGTGACTTTTGTAGTATAATGAATCATATATGTTTTGCTTACGAGGAATTGATGGCAAGTTGGTGCTTAGAATAGAGTTCTACAACTACAAACCAACTCAACTGAATTTGACATCAGTACCATTGTGTTTGTGACTTTTGTAATATAATGAATCATATATGTTTGCTTATATCTAGAATGTCCATATCCTCTCAGTTGAGTTTGGAAAATCTGGACTGGATTGCATGTCATTTACATTACTGAAATATTAGGATGACATGCTACTCTGCATGATGATTTTGTGATTTTATCAGTTGTAAGATTACTAATTGTTTAGCATGTTATCAATGAATTCAAGTTTCTAGATACAAGAAAACTATTGCATAGGATGTACTCATATCATTGGTTCTTTTTGGTTTTGTAGTGTCTGAAGTTTAAGACAGATCAGGCCCAGGATGCTAAGAAGATGGAGAAGCTGAATAACATATTCTTCACCTTGATGGCCAGGGGTCCTGAAGGTAGTATAGCATTATCTTTATTGAAGCAACTTATATGTGTATGTGAATTCTTTTGGCTGCCTGTTGATTGGGTCTTAGAACTGTGGTACCCAAAAAAGTTAGACTGCCTGCTATGTGCTTGAATTGGACAAGTGTCATGTTTTCTTTGGTAAATTTGCTCTTTGATCTTGGCTTGCACCCATTTTCAAATGACGCTCTTGAAAGGTTGCTCACTTTTCTGAAAAGAGCAACCCTTGAAGCTTAAAGGCTTCAAGTGCTTTGCTCCACAGCTTTAATATGTGGTTCCTACAAAACCTTGAAGCAGTATTGCTTTGAAACTGCTGTTTTGTCCTATGGATATATTTGGAATCTATGCTTAGTTAGCTTCCAGTTTTGACCTTGATATGATTTGCATCAGTTGTACTAACAATCATACATATTTGTGTTGTTTCTTTTTTCAGTTGATCCATCGGAAGTTACTGGGAAAGATCAGATGGATGCACAACCAACCAAGAAAGGAAGGGGAAGGAAACAATAGGTTTGATGGTATTAGATAACTAGGTCTTTTGGACTCATTTTAAGATTAACCCCGGAATTACTTGAAGATTTTTGTGTAGCTGTAATTCAGAAAGTTGTTGGAATTTTCCAGATGGGTTGTCAGTTTGCATTTTGTTTCATTCCATTTTATATAATAGAATTATTGTCACCTTTCACTGGGTACGAATTTCGTTTTGGCATGGCCATCTTCTAGGGTGAGAAATATAACTCTCTCGACAAGATATTCAACTTAGCTATCCCTGTAAATACAATGCTCTCTCGACAACAAGATATTCAGCCCCATAAATACAAGATTTCTAGAGAAATTTGTAATATCAACCAGTTGATTTTCAGAGCAGAATAAAACAGGTGATTCTACTTCCCCGAGTTTTGGTTTGTTTCTAGTTTAGATCATAGAATAGTAGTCAAGCCTCCTCTAAAGAAATTTTCCATAACCCTTGAAAAGAAATGTGTGAAGTCCCAAGTTCATGACTTCATGACTGCTTTGAACTACATGATGCCCTCAAGCCCCATCGCTTCATACATCTTTCAGACCACGGGAAGCCATATCCTTCACTCCTCTGCCAATCTTTGTGCGCGGCACAGTAACACAGATGAAATTATTCGTCTTCATAAGTGGACATTATATGATATGCCTCCACCAAAAACTGGTAGTGTGATATGCCTAAGCAGCTAAGCTTAATCGTCTTGGGTGTAACTGTCTTCACAATAGGTCTCTTTGGTACAAAAACTACGAATCGTGTTTAGTTTTAGCATTCTCCACACGTTAACCTAATACAACATCGTTTGTATTTTATGTCATATACACAAAACAAACCGTTCATACGAGACTAATACAGTGCAAACGTTTTGTTGTTCTACCTTTCTCACATTGTTGTCCATTCTGATATTTCATGCGCCTCTACCATAATTGCTCAAACATGGAGTTTCTTGTAACTGTTTATGAATAGCAAAGTTGCTTCTGGTTTCAAACATGGGGGGTTTTGCTTCACTGCTTTGAGTGCTTTCTGAATAGGTAGAAAGGATAAAAGAGGTTCTGGGCTATTCCCTCCACCTAGCGTAGGTGAGTGAGTGAGATCTGTAACTGAGGAAGAGCTAGCTCGACTGTGTAGCAAAGATGGTGATGCTTTTGGCATTTGCGATTGTAATGATAGAAGTACGTACTATGTATTACCTTTTACCAGATCCCAAGGAACTCTGTGCCCTTTGTTATACTTTACCAGTGCAATTAAAATCAAAAGATTAGAAAAGCTAAAGCGTATGCTAAATCCATGTGCTCCATGAAAGCTTGTGAAGCTAGCTGAGAAACTCTGCCTTTCATTTTTCCCGAAGAAGAAGATAAAGACGATTGGAGAAGAAGAAAAGGAAAATATTCTTCAATCGGATAAAGCGACAGAGATGGGAGCTGGGACAGAATGTCTTGGACTCTTAATTGGTGTTTATGGTTTCTGTGTGAACAAGGTTAGGACAAAGTGCATCGTTTTGTTCTATATTCTTATGAAATATGAATAGAATGAGGGTGGTGGAGCAAGAACTCTCTAGCCAGCTTAAGCTTCTTTCTGTCTATAAATTAATGCAAGCAGCCTGCATATTCTCTTGCAGAAGATATGTTGCAGTTCTAAAACGCTCAGTATAATCCTCCATGCATGTTCAGGGTTTTGGATATTTTGTTTTTGGTTTGGCATAGAAATTAGCACGCTAGCATGTATGCTTTTCTTGTTCAAGTATTTTACATTATTTGGAGACAATTTGTTTAACATTTGGCTATTATGAAGCCTTTTTAACGAGGACCCTTAAGTTGAGAATTTGTTGAAGACTTTTCGGTTTATTCCACCTTTCAATTTTATATTCACATCATGACCGTTCAGTTTATAGGTATTTATGAGATATCATTTCTCCAAATTTTCAGCTCTATTGAAAATTGTTAAGGCATTCATAAGTGTAATTTATCAATTATGAACTTGAACGGTTCATATTTGACAGATTTTGTTCGTCCATTAATTTGATCTAGTTTGTTGTCTTAACGAACATCAATTTGGTTGAAAATTTATAGAAATTATTTACTCATATAAACCTAAAAATTGAACGGATGAAATGTCAAAATATGATCGAAAAATAGGTCTTTTAAACCATAAACCGAAAAGTCTTCAACTTAAGAGTCTTCACTAGAATGGCTCCCTATTATACTTAAAAATAAAAGAAAAAATCTAAAATTAAACACCATATAGCACATGTTTCTACACTGTAGAGGTGAGATGCAGATGTTTCACACACCAATGCAGAATTGTAGAAAAAGGGAACGCATGAATGAATATAAATCAAGGGAAGTGCGTCCATCTTTAGTATTTGCATAGAAGTGATAGAACTCCAATATCAACAATGACACACCATTGTACCAAAGCAACTATATCCTTCCGGAAAATATAAGAAACAATAACCCAAAGAGGAAATAATGAAAGAGGAAAGCAAAGGAGTAGGGTGTTTTTCATGGCTGTATATTCTGGTATAAAGTTAAACTTTGTCCCAAAAAATCTGAACTGCTCCCCAGTTAAACGTTGTAAAGCATGAAACGTTGCACTTTGTGAAGGAAAAACCGTGCCTTAATGTGCCTTTTGTTTTTCCACTTTCGTTATTACTCATAATTATGTTTTGATTCTTCTTCCTTTTGCCCTGCTTTTGTTCATAGCTTCATATGTAGCGTTACGATCACACTATGTAATTCAGTTTGAGTCATCGAGCACGTACTACAAGGCTGTTTACGTTTTAGCCTAACTTTGAGCAGTTTTTTTTGTTTTTGTTACAAGACCAACTTTGTTGTATATGAACAATTTGTGTGTCAGGGGCCTATCCGCAACTGCTATCTCAGATTTAACCAAATTCAAATTGGTATTTCTCAAGCGACTTTTGGAAGAAGGAATTCTTATTTCTAATTGTTTCGTAATGATATTGAATCTCGTTAGTCATTTTTATCGTAGTCACGTATTTACTAATGAGATGAGTGTGATTTTTTTTTAATATATTAAGAGGCTCAAATATATCTTTTAGATAATATTTGCTAATTACGAGTGGGTGCGGCTATTTTCACCCCACTAAATGCTCAGTTCACCCCACGTCTTATATTTTACCTTTAACGTTCTTATTCTAGCCTTAAATTTTGTGGTTTTTATTTTCTTTCTTTTATTTTCCTGAATCTGATAAAATCTAAAAATATATACAAATATCTCATCAATATATTTGATGCAGACCTCCATTCTTCTCAAACCGCATCTTATATATGTTCTTCTCGATCTCTTTTTTGAGTTCTTTCTTTACGATTATGAATATATATATATATGAAAAACTATATTTGAAGCCATAAATAAAATAAAAATAAGAACGAACAATCCCACCACATTGTATAACCACCCTGTTGAAGATTGAAGTGATTTTCAAATTTGATTTGAAAGATGTAGAGAATTGTTTTTTTTTTTCCGATGTAAAGATGTAGAGAATTGTTGTTGTTTGGATTTTATAGATTTTAGTTTAATATTATATTTTCACAAAAATTCTTGATTATAGGGTTAATATTAGAATATTTAGTATAAAATTAAAATGTGGGATGAACAAAATATTTGGTGGGATGACAATAGCCGCACCTTTACTAGTTTACGAGACCTTGTTTTAATTTGCATGTATTAAGTTTATGGCGTTCCCTACGAATTACACAAACATTGTGTTTTAGTGTATGAAATACTCGTACCTAATACGGCGCCGATGATTGAATTACAAATTCGACTTTTATAATCGTCCGTTAACGACTTATAACAAATTATATCTAGTTTAGTAACTTACAAGTTTCCACGTACTTGGCTAAAAAGTCTTGAGGTATGATCATGATGAAATTAAGATAACATAAGATTATTCGAGTACTTGCAAACAATTTCATAAAGAAATTATTCCAAGAAGTTGATGATAATGTTTTTAAGATTAAATAAATTTTCAAGTGCTTGTATTAGGATTGCACTCATTGAGCTGATTACGCCGATGCACTAATTAAGACAACCAAGTCAACGGGATGTAGGATTGGGGGGGCCCACAGAGTCAGTGGAGTGTACCAAAACCAACAGTGTTCCCCCGGCGTACGATAGAGGGACACAAGGCAGTCAGTCAAAAACAACAACCGCATCGGGATACGTGTCCGACTCTGCGGTTATTTTGTTGACGTGTCGGATGATGACTCGCTCTCTTTACCAACGGCAATTTCTTTATATATTTCTTTACTTAATAATATGAAATATTTGTTTGCTTAGTCTTCGTTTGGGCCCCGCTCTTTGACGGCCGTTATGACAAACCCGTCTCTGCGTACTTGGATTGTGAGAGGAAGACGTGAAAGCAAAGTGAAGACATGGAGCTTAGCTTTGATTCTCTCTTTTTTCTCGACTCTGCTCGGATTCTTGGAACTACTATTAGATCATTTAGATGTGTCGACGATGCTCCTCTCGTTTGAAATCAGTTTAGTGCTGATGATGGTTACCTCATAGAGTTTGATTCTTCAATGGTTTGTAACGGTGACAAAAATTATATAGTTGCATTATTATCGAGTTGTAATATGTTGGTTGTTTGCATTTTGCAATGGCTTATATTGTGAAGGTTATTGATTCAAATCTTACTAACAAAATGAAATTAGGAAAATAAGTGGGATGAAGATGAAAAATTTAACATTTCAGTTAAAAGAAATTAGAATTACATTACAAATGTGCGGATATGAAAAATTATAGAAATAAAATTGAGGATGAAAGTGTTTAATTAGTTACGGGTTTGATAAACACTAAAGAGCTTCATTGTAAGTGTGTGTTTAGCCAAGTTTTGTTTGTTGCGTCACTTGTGACCTTGTCTCAATCTTGCACCATGGAATTGCATCCCAAAGAAGAATACCATATTGGAAATTCATCTTACTAGTAACTGCCCTTTAGGTTGTTGTATATTGAACTTAGTTGGACAAGTTTTTCAACAAGGCTGCATTACCATGGAGTTAGTGAGATGGTCAATGTTTGCATTACTAATGTCCCCTCTACCAAATACTCTCTCATCTACTCATAACATTAATTTGATTAAATTTTGCCACAAATTTGCCTTGATTCCTTGATTGGATATTGATGCACCAGGATACAATCTAAAATATCTTCCCTGATTCATGTGATCCAACTCTAAAATCTTGGTCCAGGCCTTGTGAGCACTGAGCAACAATTCTATTACCAAACAGAATCTCTGTAAAAATCAGATGTGAGTCATTAATGATTTATTAGTAAGGAAATATTTTTACTACCTTACCATATGTACTATTGTCATCACACTACTTCTGCTACCCAACTGCAGTTCAGAAATCAGAATCACAGACTTTTCAAACAAGTGTCCCAGTGTCCCTCCACACAGTAAGAAATTCAATAGCAGACAATTCAGCATAACAAATCCAAATCAGCAAGGTGTAAGCAAAACGTGAAGCCATCAATGACAACTCAAAACCAAAGCATACAGTCTTCTCTTTTCTGGGCGTTACAGCACAGACTAAAGCTGGGTTCTTTCTCCTCAGGAAGGAGTGACAGATTCAATTTTTCAAACTTGAAAACTGAAAATGGGGGGAAGCAAATTGAAGAAAAATAACACACAGGCTATAAAATCAAAGTGTCACTTTTAACAAGTTGGGTAAGAGAGGAGGAGAGACCATTTCTCAAAAAGAGGAATAACAAAGGTCTCAATGGTGGGGCCGGCCCTTCAAATCTGTGACATAGACGGCAGTTTCATTCATTGAGAGAGAGTTCACTGTTTATTTAAATGCCCTCTATTCTCTGATTTCCTCTGTTAAAAATAAAAACAAAGGTGAAAGCTTTGATCTTTGTTCAACTCTTTGTGTTGCTCCCTCTAGAAAAAAAGAGACTTGTTTATGTTAAAAGGAAAGATGGGGGCTTTGTATTCTTATGGCAGTAGTGTGAATTCTCTCAAGCCAAAGCAAAAGTCTTCTCCTTCACACCTTTCAATCTGAAAAAAGCAAATGAATTGAAGAATCTAGGGTTTGACAGCACCAGACTCCAACAAAGGTCTCTTCTTTTGCTTCTTTTCTTGCTTCTCCCAACTCCCAGTTTTGTCAATTTCTATGCTTTGATTGATTCCCATCTGGGTTTTGTTTCTGTTGATCATTTTGTTCAGACCCAGTTGTTGATTTTGATCTCCTGGCTTGGAATTTGATCCCAGAATCCATGGTTTGTTGTGAGAAATGAGGTTATGGCTATCTGGGTGTTTGTTTTATATGATGTGGGCTGTTAAGCATCCTATAAGTTAAGTTGGATTTAGGAGCTTTTGGTATTTATGGTGTGTTTTTGTTGAATTTTTGGGCTTTCGGGATTTTAGGTGTAGAGGTTTTGATATGGAGGAAGTTGAAGAAGCTAACAAAGCTGCTGTTGCAAGCTGCCATAGAGTTTTGAGTCTGTTGTCTCAGCCCCAAGATCGAGTTCAGTTTAGGAATTTAGAGGTGGAAACTGGGAAGGCTGTGTTTAGGTTCAAGAAAGTTGTTTCTCTTCTCAATACTGGTTTGGGTCATGCTAGAGTTAGAAAGCTTAAGAAGCTTCAAATCCCTTTTCCTGAAAGTGTCCTCTTAGATAATCCTAATTGTACAACAGACCATCACTCCAAAACTCCTCACTTTCTTCAGTCTAGATTTGCTGAGAATCCAAGTCAGGATTTGAGTTTAGGTGTTAGGAATTCCTTAAGTTTGGGAAACCCCTCTTTGGAATTGAGCACTAATAATGGGAAAACCCCAATTCAACTAGCACAACAAGCACTTCCTCCAGCGCACTATCACTTCCTTCAGCAGCAACAACAGCAGCAGCAGAGGCTATTACTTCAGCAGCAGCAGATGAAACAACAAGCGGAAATGATGTACCGGAGGAGCAATAGTGGCATAAACCTCAACTTCGATAGCTCTAGCTGCACACCCACAATGTCATCCACAAGGTCCTTCATTTCCTCCTTGAGCATAGATGGAAGTGTGGCTAACTTGGACGGTAACTCCTTCCATTTGATTGGGGCTCCTATCTCTTCAGATCAGAATTCACAACATAAGAGGAAGTGTTCCGCGAGGGGAGATGATGGCAGTGCAAAATGTGGTAGCAGTGGTAGATGTCACTGCTCAAAGAAGAGGTTGGTTTTGCTTTCCCTTTTCTTCTACCTGGTTCATTTGACCCTATTTAGAGCTTGTGTTGACTGTTTTTCCTCAATTGAGCGGCAGCTACATTTGTTTTTCAATCAATTTTCATTAATGGTGTTCTATTAGCAGGAAACATAGGGTGAAAAGATCAATTAAGGTGCCTGCAATTAGTAACAAGCTAGCGGATATCCCTCCCGATGATTATTCATGGAGGAAGTACGGCCAGAAGCCAATCAAGGGTTCACCTCACCCTAGGTATGATTTATTTCTGTATTTTGAATGGGAACTTGATGATATGTGATTTGTACAAATTTTTGCCAATGCTTTATGTATAGTATACAGTTATTGGAACTTTGCGGCCTTACTTGCTGTTAATCTGGATGCTAGACAGTTACAGGAAATTAGGAGCTTGAAATATTAAAGAGATGATATTATGTTTGAAGTTTGAACACTAACTGCTGGTGAATGTTAGTGTGTTTTATTTTCAACTATTCTCAAACATCAAAAGGTTTACTAATTATGGTTGATCCATAGAATTGTGATAACGTTTATATAGTAAAAAAAAAAAGGATATCTTGGTCTGGGTTGTTGGGTTTTTAGTTTTCGGCAAGTTAAATAATTTGATGTAATGGAATTCCCTTCCCTTGCCTTATTTGATCTAGCATGTTAGTTATGACCTTGCATTCACTTGAGAAACATTCTTTTGTCAAGTGGTTAAAGTCTCTGATTGTTCATTTGTTGTTGAGAAAAAAAAAGAAAAAAGAAAAAGGGTTCATGTTTCTTGCCATCTTGAATACTGCAATATTCATAATTTATAATGATGGTTCATGACTGTAAGATTCTAATAATCTGATTCCTTTTCCTTTATTTTACTTTTTTAGCATTTCCTTCCATATTCTCAACAAATCCAATTTACAGTCAAGATCTGTTTAAAGAATCAAAGTTGGAATACAAAATTTGATTGATACTTGATAATGCTTGTTGATGCACTTCTATTGATTATTACTAAGCTTGTAGAAGGCAGTTTGAACTTCCGAGAAATTTATTTAACTATGAAGCACTTGTGTAGGGGATACTATAAATGTAGTAGCATGAGAGGCTGTCCAGCCAGGAAGCATGTGGAGAGATGCTTGGAAGAACCTTCTATGCTTATTGTCACTTATGAAGGCGAACATAACCACCCCAGGATACCATCACAATCCACAACGACATGAAATGCAGAGAGCTTCATCAAGCTCAAGCCCAGCACAATTTATCAAACAATATCGATGACAGGGCTTGAGGTGCTCCAGTACATATTTTGCATGGTTCAAGCATAACATACATTCGGAGCAGTTTTTACGTCTTTGGGAAGTTGGATCTTCGAGCGTTTTGGCCATTCGGCAAGCAGGCAATGGAACCCCATGGTGGACTATGGAAGGAGTTTGTAAAACTGGTCAACTTTTAATCTCTTTTCATGTTTTTTTTTAGCAAGCAATGCTTTAAACAATTTAGGGTTTTCGAAATTAATGGAATGCATTTCATGTTGTACTTGTCTTCTTATTTGGTTCACATCCTCTTCTTTCTTGGTGGTCCTTCTAGTATTCAAATTCCTGAAAGCAATCATGTGACTTTGGGTGCAAAGTGTTATCTTGAATAGTTTAGGCAGAACCAACTCAAGCAAGTAGCTCAGATAGAATGAATTAGAAGCCAAGTCACGGAGAGAATGTATGATTGTCCAACTCAAAATTGGTAACCAAACTTGTCACCATTTACTGGTTCTTTCAAGGTTTCTGATACGCAAGTGTACCAGAAGTTACTGAGTTTGGTGACAAATGAGGAGACCAAGAGGCAATCATTCATGGTCTTTGATATCTTATTATTCCTTCATCAGAATGCAATCCAACCATTTTGTTCTTTTCGGGTCCAATTCCATAATATCTTTAAAACTAGATAAGGAGAAATTCTCCTTCACCTAATGGATGGGATTGGTAGAAGAAGTATATATTCATTATCAGGGTTGTTGGGAATTTACGACCTTGCAGGAAAGAACTGATATCTCATTCTGGAACAAAGAGAACTTCATTTGTGTTCTTGTTTTTCTTTGATGAGAGAAAGAAATGGATGCAATAATTCTAGTAGCTAGATGTGTACTGCGAAGAAAATTGAAAAGAAGTGCCTCAGCATTGAGAATTTGTATTCAATATATCAATTGCATGGGACTCGAAGTCAATGGCGTGGTGTAGCAGTCATGATGACATGATTTAAGATTGTCAATGGACAATGGCGTTGCTGCAACATTTTCCAAGCTTCTAATATAATTCACAGGTACCAATCAAAGGAAGATCGTCTGTTACATGATTACGCAAAGAATGTACAGTTTTTCGGGTGTTGGTATTTGACAATGTAGCTTTTGACAATGTGCTGATTCGTTACCGAGGGTAATGCTAGGGGGCCTATGGAACCAAACTATGTTCTTCATGCTAGAGTTAGAGACGGAATGTTGAGCCAAACCGTACCGAACCATTGGTGTCTCTACTGATATAACCAAGTGAAACATTTTGGAAAATCCAGAATAAGAGCTTTGGTATCCTACGCAAATAGGCAATGTATCCCACAAGTAGAGGTCAAGTGCAGGCCTTAGCAGTACTATATATGCATACCTTTCTATTCTGAACTGGAGACAGGATAAACGTCAATACGTCATTATGTAACAAGACGGTCTGAAATTTTCATAAGATTCTTGAAAGGTTTCGACAAAAACTGATAATAATCATTGTTTTGATACATATTTAGAGCTTTTTACTCAAAGTTTCACAAATTTCCCTTGTTATTGACAGTTCCAACAATGTTAATTCTCCCAAAGTCCAAATATTTACCAGCTGGGTTCTTTTTCGGCTGCATTGCTTCCTTTGTGAGAACACCAGTACGTTCAATGCACGTACATCCCTATTTTTCTACCTTCAAAATATGATTCTAGGGATAAATGAACTAACGAAAAAGGACGAAATTCCTCTCACATTGTTTTTTTACCTCCATGAGTGAACATGCTTCAAAGCTTGCACTACAAACTGATTGTAACATCAAATTTCTCTACTAAATTGAAAAAGGGCTGATATATATGATAAGTAACAGAAACGAAGAGATTATAATTGAATCTTCGATGATCAACTATGACAATTGAAGCTTGAGAATGGAGAAGCTAAAAGCTTGAGAGTTGAGATGGTACTAGTGCGAATAAAATTGAATTTAGATTTGGACATTTGGTCTCTTCAACAGTTCAACCCCAGAAACTCAATAGGTGCACACATATGTAGACCAGAAAGGCTATAGGAAATGAAGGAAAACCAAGATTGTGTATTAAGCAGGAGGTGTCTATATATGTAGAGAAGCTCCAAATACAGAGTGGATCCTACATTCCTACTCCGAAAGATGTCTATATCGATCCCGGCCAAGGCATGCAGCTGGTTCTTAATTTATATATAGAGAAGCTCCAAACCACTAAAGCTCCACGTACAGTTGCATCCATTCCCAAACCTCTAGGCTTTCTCTTCGATAGCCATAACGGTGTCCACCACTGTAAAATTGAGCAACATAGACATGGCTGATTCGGAAACAACTATCTCTGGGCTGCCTGCTGTAATTCGTAGTGGTTGATCATCATAACTTCTGCAGCTTAATTCACGTCGTCGGTCGATGGAGGCCCGCTATCCAATAAACACATTGTGATTGCTTTGGAGAAGGTTTTGGCCAAGAATTACGAGTACTCGAATGAACAAGAGTATTAAAGTGAGGGAGCAGCAATTGTTGGTTATAATTTGTTCCTAGTAGTATTTTACTAGAAACAACCTAAATAGATAATGTATACTATTAATCCTAATATGAATATCTGTACAAGATTCATCCATATAAAACCTTAGAAAAGATAGTTGATGTTTTTTTTTCGATTAAAAAGATAGCTGATGTTTTGTAACAGGAGGGAACGAATATGTGCGTTAGAATGAAGGGTGTGACTTGTGAGTGACTTTGAGATGAGTAAATATTGAGTGCGTGGATAAATATGAGGCGTATTAATAAAGACAAGTAGGCGTGCGGGTAATTGTTAGACACGTGAATGAATATGATAAGTGTGAATGGTTACGAGACGTATGAATGTCATGTGAATGAACTTAGAGCGTTAAGAAATAAGAAATACGGTATTGGCCCTAGTTGAGAATAAATATGTTACACTCGAAAAATTAAGGACTGCATGATAATTATAAGCACGCGAATGAACAAGAATATGCTAATCAAACTATATAAATAAGACACATGTCAAAAATAAATACGGTACACAGTAATTATTAGGTAATGCGCATGATGGATATGTGACACCTTAATGAATATGAAGGTGTTAAAAATAAGTGACGCACATGATGAATATGTGACACATTAATGAATATAAACGTATTAAGGAATATGGGGTGAATCAGGGGCACGTAGATTATTATGAGATGGGTGGAATGATTATCGATCGAGCGCATTAAGAAATAAGGGGGCGTGTAAATGAATAACGATTGGTGTCCTATCATCCTATTCGTTCATAAACTTGTTTGAATCCATTGATTAAGAAGTAATTTTTCTCTCTAACTAATAATATTACAGAACATGCCAAACCTTCTATCAATCTTTCCATCCTTCATGTGAAAACTACCCAAATCCATGTCATCAATAGGAGGGACAAACATATCATTCATCAAGTATATGCAGTTTCCTTTGAATCCTGAATACTTTGAGGTCTCAACAAGGAGAGAGGAATTCCAGCAACCCAAGAACAGGCTAGGGTTCTATTTCCCAAGTTCTTTATCTCCGAAGTCCGAATCACTCCATGATTTGCCATCACCAAATTGGACCTCAACAATCCTAAACCTAGTAGTTAAATTCTCTGCGTAGTTACGAAAATTTTTGTATGCACGAAGGTGCAAGTGACCCAGAATTTAGGGTGTAATCTCAACCGTTGATATATATAGTTAATTATTACTTAAATAATTAAATATTGTGATAAATGCAATCCAACCATCTATTTATGTTGGTTTAAGTATACATCGGTGCTTTGAATCCTTTCTCGCGTAGTTATTGTCAAAACATGAAACCACCAATAGAGTATCTCTTATTTGGCCTCCTCAACCGAAAAAAATTCATCGGCGGCTCTTCCATATCAATGCACTCGGACTCGATAAAAGAGAAAATGAAGATGATGGACCGTGGAAGAAGCATGACTAGACCGAATTGGTGATTGAGAAATTAAATATAGACTAGAAGAAAACTAGAAAAGTTTTAGTATTGCAGTTTGCAGAGTACAAGAGAGAAACTAAGCTAGGCTCGTGTTGTTCTTGTTTTGTGATGTATCGATCTGAATGGGACAGAGATGAAGATAACGAGTCTCCCCAGCACCGGATCATCATGCTAATTAATTAGGATCATTAACACGAGCATAGAGTTATGTTACATATATACAGGCGCATTCTAATTGCTAGTACACAAGTAACCCCGAATGGTTGATCATAAGAACAATCCTAACATTTCTGTACGTTCATCTAAGAGACTAAGACGATGGATTGAATGTGTCATGTGAAAGATTACGAGCTGCATAAGTTGAACAACGTTATAAGTATAAGGCGTTTGAGATATACAACTCAAGTAATCAACGAGCGCAATTGAATTTAGGACACGTTAATGATTACAAAACGCATCAAGTATTATGAGACGCGTGTATAATTATGAAGCGCGTGAATGAACATGAGACGCATGAATAATCTTGATTTATGAAGCACGTCAAACCAAATAGAATGTGTAATTAATTAGTGAATACATACGAGCCGGAAATGATAGCAATCCCTACAAACAAATTTCATCAATGTCAGTTACCGAATCACCATCAATCAATATGCCGATCTGAAAGATCATAAATTGTTCGGATCCAATTTGTTCATGGCAAAGAAACTTAAAACGAAGCAGCAGAGTCCAAGATCGGATCATATAGAAGAAACTGAAACAGATTAACCTTTGTTGTTAATTTTAAACCTTTTACCTTAAAAACTTTGATCACCGCCCGCCCTTAACCGCTAATTCCATTTTGTTTTTACTTTTTACAAGAAAAGAAAGAGACCTGTCTACACTGTGACTGTGACTTGGGGGAAATAACAAACAGAGAGGGAGAAAACTAAAAGCAACCGCGAGGGGCATATATGGAATTAGCACCGACCTCCGCGGCAATTCTCCGGCGGCGGCTCACAATAACTGATCCGCCGGGAGATTCAGATCGAAGAGTAACGGCTTCTTCTTCTCACCGCTCTCCGCCACCAACTTCATCTTCTCCTCCTCCTTCCTCATCATCTCGCGCAATTTCTCCAGCTCGTATCCTCTGTACTCCGACCTCACCGGCGCCGGAACATAGCCCCTCCTGCGCACCAGAGGAGTCCAAAACACTTCCTTTACCCCGATCACCGGCTTCAGCTGCTTCGGCGCCGGCGGATCATCGAAGTTCGTCTTGGCCTTGAAGCCGCGGAACCCCCGTGCCGCTTCGTCGTACGCACGCGCCGCCTCCTCGGCGGTGTCAAATGTCCCGAGCCACTTGCGCGACTTGGTGAAGGGATTGCGAATCTCCGCTGCGTATCGGCCCCACGGCCGCCTCCTCACGCCGCGAAAATGCGGCTGATTCGACGACGACGTCTTCCGATATCGGCCGCTCCCCGCCGCCTTCTTCATTTCGCCGCCGGCCTCCGCAGCACTCTTCGTCGAGCCTCGAACAAGCGCCGACTGAGGTGCCGGAGGATCGGTGGCGGCGAGAGGGGCGGAGTGAGGTGGACATTGCGTCGTCGGGTGCCATGAGCGCGAGTGAAGGAGAGAGAGAGAGAGAGAGGGAGAGTGAGAGAGTGATTGCGAGTGTTTAGGGTTTTGGATTAGGGGCGGTATTTATAGGGTTGGGGAGACATGCTGGGATAACGGCGACACCTTGTAGAATTTATTTTTTATTATGCATTTAAAAATAAATAAAGAATGAAATGGTAAAAAATTAGGGAGAGAATTTGTTGCCAATTTTTGTGTGGCGTGTCTCTATTTTCTTTAATGCGCAGAATTTTGAGGTTTGACTCATTAATATTGCTACGGGCGTGACCAACAGATTTGGTGGGCTACAATGGACAGTGTGCTTTTTTGGGAAGTGATTGTGGACCAAAGTTCTATGTGCTTTATTTTGTACCAAACGCACCTCCAGTCTTCAGCTTTCCGGCGGGGAATAGCCGTTTGTTTTTTCTAAGGTATGAGACCAAGTAGTCATGAGACTTCCATAAAAAATCGGCTCATACGTTTCTGAATAAGCTGGCATCTATTCCTCAGTCCTCACATTAGGTGCCGGGTTCGATTGTATGAATCTTCTTGTAGTCATAAATGAGTCGGTTTGACGGTGATGTTTATCACAGTATCGTGACATACTGATATTTTATAAAAATAATTGTAATTGATAAGTTACTTGTAAACTATTCTTATTCATGATTTGTTTACTTATTGTACTTAAGTGTTATCAAATCCAAATCTAACGATAAAGAACATTACGTTAGTTAAACAATATTTATTCAACGATTACCCGATTACCGTTGCATTCACGTCTCATTACTATTAAACACGAATTAATAGAAATTAGTGTAAGATTTCTAAATCCTAGCTTCATAGTTATTGGTTTAATTTGCTATTTATTTTTCAGATTTTTCTCTATTTTTGAGCATTAGCAAAACAATATTGTGCTAATCAATGTGATACATTTGTAAAGCAACAAAAGCCGTCTCCCACCGGGGGTTGACGAGGACATATTAATCATTAAAGTTTTAATGCATTGTCTATATGAGATTACGAGGCCATATGGCCTTCCTAATCTATAATATTATCTGCTAATTCTGGTATTAACCATTTAACCCTATAAATTAGCCTTGTCATTACCTGATAAGTCCGAAATAAATCTTTTTCGTTATCCACTAATTCGGGTCAACGTTTAGTCAGTTAACAAAAAAAATCAACGGAGTGACGCCTAGCGGTTGTGGGGTCCAGTAGGTGGGAGCATGTTTGGACCCACGTTTTTTTTTACTAGCTGACGAAAAAGTGCCGCTATCATTTGAAGGTTGAAAAGCGAACACCCAGACCACAATTTTCACGATTCACTTGGGAAAAAAAAAAACATTTTGTTTTAAAAATCTTGAAATTATATAATTTCATAAAATAATATATGAACCCTTACAAGTAAAAATTTTTATTTTAACACTAATATTATTCTTTATGCTTATGAGACTAATATGTTGTTAAAAATATAGCACTCACTTGAACATGTGTCTTTTCTATTTTGTTGTAATAGAAGGACATTCACACTTGTATTTGTCATTGTACGTGAATCGACGTATCAAGTACACTAGTTCAATTCAAATGTATAATAAGTCTCATTGATATACTAATTTGAGACTAATATGTTTCTTTATCAAGCTAATCTATATATGTATTGAATCCAATCCTCTTATAGTACATTAAGATTTACCGTTAAATTTGGTCGGTTATGTAAAGTTAAACGCTCTTAGATGTTCCTCATAATTCAAAAACCAGCTCCTTTGTTTGATGTAAACATGGGAAGGATGTTCTGCCTGAACTTTTGGTGAATCAATCTCAGTATCAATTCACATATATGTAAATTCACATGCACTTGTTAGGAATGCTCTCCCAAACAATTAAATTGAGAGTTTCTAAACCATATTTAACTACATGTTATGTAACCTGATGAATAGCGCGAAGTTGGACTAAGATTTTGATCACAGAAATGCATGAAGGTTTGTGCATGGATGGAAACTTTTTACTTGAAAGGGATGAACTTGGAGGAAAGCAGGGTTGACCCTGAGCTAGGGTTGCGTTTTGAGGCGGCCGCCTCAGGCAACCAGCCTCCGGCAGGTCTCCGACAAAGTTTGTTTATAAATTTATGTATGTCCGAACTGAATATATAGAACTTGGTTAAAATTAAAGTTGGATAAAAGCTTTTACTCGAGAACTTGATCGCATCATGGTATGTCAATGACCGAGAACTTCAGCTGGATTAAAGCTTTTTTAGTTTCTCTTGCTTGCCTTCTACTTGATTAAAGATCGAATTTCTTTCTAAAACGAATGAGGTCGACTACCAATCATCATGTGTGTACGTAGTCTGTAGTGAGTCCAAACGACCCCTGGCTTCTCACCAGGTCTGGACTTTAGACATACGTGGACTCAACAAAATAACCCATTTTAATAAGATACTGATAAAAATATATGCAAAACTGATAGAAATGTATGTTGTACCAGTAGAAATGACCTGTGATTCACTTTGTCAAACTATAATTTGATCATTGATTCCTTTTCCGGTATGCAAGTATATATGTGCAAGAGTACTATTGCAACAATTTATCTAGCTACTTTCCGTTATTCATACTTTAGCATCTTAAACTCAGCAAACGCTAATAATATATCGATCACATACAAGCAGGGTCCTAATTCAGCACTCGATCGCGATATCAATGAGACTGAAGACTCCAGACATTCCTTAAGCTAGCTACAAGCATGTTAAAATAGATCTCGATCATGTCGAAAAGCTGAGAAGATCTCATTCTATACATATGGTGACATGACTACTTAATCTGGGAAATGGACAAGCATTCCATCTTCAATGTCAAACAGATGTTTGCAGTAACCATAGATATATTCATATATATCAGCACGTAGATGCTCGTTGTGACGAGGCTTGTAATTATGAAAACTAAACGCACGGATTACACATATGTTTGCAGTACTAAAGTCCACCAAACCAGTATCAAACCAAATAATTAAGCTAAATCCTCAAGATATGAAAGGTTTAACTAAATCTCATGGATAATTTGATATCATGTATTGTCCACCATATTCTTCAACTCAGACTGAAAATGGATACCATCATTATGCGGCTAAACTTGTTTATGCCCAGAGAAACTAATAGTAAATCCTAAATCCATAACCAAATTAATGAAGAATTAATCATGTCGTAGTTACATATAGTTGCAATAGCATTTTCTATTACATTCACTGACCGCCTTGAATTTTTGCCAGTTAACTGCATGCGTGTTTGGAATTTGGATCAGCTGATAACTTGTAGTTTAGTCGATTCTTAAGAAGAATGAAGCTTAAATGAGTACCTAGCCACCAAATGAATTGGTCTTGTTTAGGTATACATGTTGTTCTTAGAACAAGTCCAAGTCACTTGGCTGTAAGAGACCAATCTGGAAATCTTATCTGCTACCGACCAGTTTGCCTATGAGATCTATTTCATAATATCTATTACATGTCACTTATGGCAGATATATATATATATATATATATATCTATGGTTGTATATAAACTGCAACAAAGCATGAAGATCATATATAAATCTGGGCATCGAAAGCCTATTTAATGGTTGATGCATATAGATAGCCATATATAGGGCCAACCAATGTGTTTGAATAGTGTATAAATTATGTGCTTGATTCAGTCCATTGATTACGTGAACTAGCACCGTTCTTGTTAACTCCAGTTAATAAACTTCGAAACCTTTGAGTTTAAGATTAGTAAATTCGTGCTTCGTCTCATGTATTTAAGTGTCAATATCGAAGTAACAAGTAACAACAATTGATATGCTTAGAGTACTATTGAGAGTTATGGAAAATTCGGTTTCATTATATTCATGTAAAAGCTATCTCGACTCTCAACTCTTACAAGTTTGGATCTTATATGTTGTAAGCCGAGGCTCTAGGGTTTAGATTGTTCACTTTGCATTTTCGGTTTCACATCAAAGTGCAAAGCTAACAAGTTCATGACAATGATACCACAGAAGTGAACAAGTTTTACAACTTGTAACACCAACAGTAAAATGTTTATCAGATCCTGTTTGATATAACTTGTTGCCTTAGTTCTGTGCATCTTGATTCTTGACTGAACGAGATGCAGAACATAAACATCTATACACGAAAGCTTATATCCATGGAATGGATATTCTTGACATAGTAATATCCATGAAGACAGTCCCATCATAGTTCTTGTAAAAAAGTCCGAGTCTTTTACTTGGGTAAAACCAATATGGGAATTTACTATTGCTTGGAAACTAGCATATGAGTTCCAGTGTTACATGATTTGGGGCAACAATAGGTGAATGATGTGATAAGTATATAAGCTGTTTGAAAAGCTGCAAAGAACAACTAGGTTTGTCAAGTTCTTCTATGATGTGATGCATACAGGTGCAAATGGTAAATAAAGTAGTGAATGATGTAAGCAGATTGCTAATTACTTGTTTACTATGCAATTTTCCAGTGAAATCTTTCATCAATATGAAGCTATATACAATTTTGAGGCATACAAAGATGGGTGAGATAGCTAAGATGTCAAATTACCCAGGCTGCAAGTGGCAACGTATGTGTCAATGTTCTACATGCTCTAGGTTGAGCATCTTTACTTCATTGTAAAACAACCCAGTGATCATATATCTAAAACTCACTTAAATTCAAGTTCATTGATCACTTTTGATGTCATATTATGTCTAGATTTAGTGTTAAGGTGCTGGATGAGTTCATTGTTTGCATATAGGATACACACCACATGTAATGTGCCACACCTTGAACAAGGGGGATGAGATGTTCAACTTCATTCGTGTTGCACTCCACATTTCAGTACTCAAATCTAGTCCGTTTTTCGAAATTCTTGTACCGATACGTTCCTTCACTACGTGCCTATCAGAATTGGTGGAGAAAACCGGAGTTAGTTCCGAGCATTCTCCGGAATTCCCCCGGAAGCACAATAACATCACTAAAAACCCTAATCCTGACCATTGCGGCTTCAAAACCATATTCCTCCCAAACCCAGAACCCAAAACCCACAAAAAACCACTCATTAGAAACCTCAGTTAAACTCCTACACGTTACAAAAAACCTCACTAATTTCCATCAGGAATATCTCCAGTTATGACCAAATCAATCGAGGGGAAAAGCACACCCAAACCAAGAAGCAGGACCTAATGTTCCCAAACCAAGCCATCCATGCCTCCCCTCCCAGTCGCCCTCAGCCGTTCATGTCTCCCCCATCCAAAGGCTCACATTCAAACTTAAAGAAACTAGCGATCCGCGTGATAGTCCTCTTCGCCAATCACAGCCCAGCTCTGGGATATCCTCCTCGAACCACTTTACTATTTAAACCGTCCCATTTCCGTCATCTTCTCCACAAAGAAATCACACCAGCAATCTCACCTCTGCTGTGAATTAGATTCAGATCTCCTTTCCAGTCTCCCCCTTTCCTCCTTTTGTCAAAACCCTAACCCTAATTCCCCCAATTCCCCCCAAAAAATGGCCGAGGACGAACAGATCGCCGTCGCCGCCACCGAGACCGTCGACCCTTCTCCCGAGTCCGCCGACCCCCCCGCCGCCGATGACAAGCCGGAGGCCAAGTCCGGCAGGGCCTCCAAGGCCAAGGAGCCCAAGGCTAAGAAGCCCGCCGCTCCCAAAAAGGCCAGGACTCCTCCCACTCATCCTCCTTACGAAGAGGTATTGTCCTAATTGTACTAGTCGAAATTCAAATGCTTCATTTCTCAATTAGGGTTTGTAATTCTAGGGTTTCCGGATCTGATTCTGATAATTTTTTTGATTCGATTTTTACAGATGATCAAGGATGCGATTGTGACCCTCAAGGAGAGGACTGGGTCGAGCCAGTACGCGATCACTAAGTTCATCGAGGAGAAGCACAAGAATCTCCCCCAGAACTTCAAGAAGCTTCTGCTCTACCATTTGAAGAAGCTCGTCAGCTCCGATAAGCTCACCAAGGTCAAAAGCTCCTATAAGATCCCCTCCGCTAAGTCCCTCGCAGCTCCACCCAAGCCCGCCGCTGCTCCGGCGAAGAAGAAGCCCGCCGCCGCGGCCAAGCCTAAGGCCAAGGCGGCTGCCAAGCCTAAGGGAGGCAAAACCAAGTCGGTCAAGGCGGCGAGCAAGTCTCCGGCCAAGGCTAAGGCCGCGGCTGCTAAGCCAAAGCCGAAGCCGAAAGCCAAGCCTGCTGCTAAGCCTAAGCCAGCTGCCAAGCCTAAGGCGGCTCCTCCGGCGAAGGCTAAGGCTGCTCCGGCTAAGGCCAAGGCTGCTCCGGCCAAGGCCAAGGCTGCTCCGGCTGCCAAGCCTAAGGCAGCGGCTCCCAAGCCGAAGCTCAAGGAGAAGCCAGCTAAGGCTGCAAGGACGTTGACCAGGTCGTCGCCTGGGAGGAAGGCTCCGGCGGCCAGGGCGGCGAAGGCGGCAGCACCGAAGAAGGCTGCGGCACCGAAGAAGGCACCCACCCGCACTGTGAAGCCCAGAAGTGTGAAGTCGCCGGCGAAGAAAGCTCCGGCTAGGAAGGCCAGGAAGTGAGAGAGGAAGAGAGGCTAGTGTTGGTAGGGGTAGTCTTGTAAATCTCTTCGTCTTTATGGGTATATTTTAGTCGGGGGTCCTCTTTGCAGTTGAAGAAGAATTATATAATCGGGAATTTCTTTTTTTCACTCTATTTAGTTTTCCAGGGTTTCGTTTTTCGTCTTGAAAATCTCTCTATGTCCTCCTTCTAGGGTTTCCGAGAAACACAGTTTGTAATGTAAAATTTCAGTTGAATGAAAGCATATGAGTTTATCTTGTTCACTTCATCGTCTCCATTTTACCAATTCTTTCAATTCTGCAACTCCAACTGATATTTTGGGGCTCAATTTGTGTAAACCTAATTCTGAATCGAAATCCCAATAAAGAAGAAAGCCTCTGCGTTTCACAGAAGTCAGCTATGGTATACGGTATTGAAGCTTGAAGTGAAACCCTGTCAAAATCCATGTTTGCGTGCTTCGATTCCAAGCTCGGTAAACATCTCTGCCTAGACTTGGTCAAATTTGATATTAGAATCTGAGAACAAAGTGTTGAATTCGAATATATTATCATTGAGGTGCTGGCTTGATATGCTTGCTGTTTACTATTCCAAATCTTTTGTGTTCATTGTTCTTGCTTGGTTGAAACTACATTGTTCGTTATTTGATTGACTAGTTTCTTATATTTGATTGCCTTTGTTTGCCACTTTGCTTTGTTTTTGAAAGCTTCTGTCTTAGACATGGTTTGAAGCTGAGATTGCATATCTTTGCAAGTGAATAGACTTGGCGTGGCGTTAGTGAACCATGATTGTTATCCAAACTTTTGTCTGTTAATCTCTAATACGTTATGCTGATTTGAAGTATTTATTTATTTCTTCATTGAAGGAATCTCTTATAGATGATCTTCGTTATATGATACGAGTTTAAAACACTCGGAGATTCTTCTACATTTACTTTGTAATGTACTTTAGAAGGAAAGAAATATGGCCAAACTAAAGACGTAAATCTCTTCATTATATGAATTGAGTTGTTAATATAAGACTCATGGTGAGGTAGTTTGGGGACAAGAGACAGGTTACTGCGTCATATGATCTCTTTCCAGAAGTCATGTTGTATGCAGCCCGCAGCATAGCTTCTAGTTTAGCACACCCCCTTCTCACTGCTGTTTGCTGATCTTTCACATAAACAAAAGCTGAATGCCAATCTAACTGTAGTAGTTGCAGTTCAAGTCTTTATGTTTTGTGACCATGTTCATTATTGGTAGGATGTTACTCAGGAGTAGGTCTACTTTATCTGCAACATGTCAGTAGTAGGGTTTGAGATAGAGATATGGAATGTGACAGTTCCCATATAATCTCTAAAATCTGTTGCGTCTTTATATATTGTGTACTTAGGAGTCAATATTAATCATCTCTGAGTTTGTAGGTGACCCCGAAAAATTTGGGCTCCTTTCACTTGCAATTGCTCCGTATGTTTAATCTTGTTTTCTTGCAAATAGGTAGAGGAATATATGAAACACAACATTGGAAAGGATAGAATTGAGAGGTCTTGTTTTTGGAAGTAATATGTTCCTGTTGATTTAGGTAGTAACTTAAACACAGCAGAATATGTAGCTTCATTGTTGATGGCAAGAAGTTGAAATCAGAAGGATATTGGATAGATAATATGGAACACAGGAAACATGTTTATTATGAGATGCATGCATATACTGCTGGAAATGTATTATCATCGGCAGTCAGCGAGGATTGAACTGACAAACCTTGCTATGTCCTGCTAGATAGAGGTGGTATTTATTGAAACCATAGATTAATAAAGTTGAGCCTATGTAGGGATTAGAACCTACGTGTGAGTCTGTCTTCTAGTCAGTTTGCATGTCTCTTAAAGGTTTTTCTATTCTCTTAAATATTTTGCCATTGCTTGCGGTTTCTTTTTCAAAACATTCCATCTCGATATTTATACGTTTCAGAAGTTTTCCTCATTAGTATCCGGTTACTTTTCCGTTACATCTTTTCAGAACTTTTCCTTTTCTTCTTGCCCTTACCTTTTCAGCATTCGTATCACAGTTTGATATCGTTGGTTGTCATGCCATGCAAAGTTACGTACATCCCTTTCCAAGTTTTCAAGTCTATTCATCTTTTACTAGTGAGAAACAGGTTATCAAATTTGCTGATCTAGGAACCAGTTGTTGGCACCAGGTGTGAGGCTATTTATTCGACTGCACTTGTTTTGAAGTTTAAACTTATAGCAAACTGTTGGTAAGATTTAGGGTGTTCGTTTGGTGGGAGATTGAGAATCACCAGAGATGATCTGGCCTAGTTCATTTTGGGGTCAGCATGGAAGGCCAAAATAGTTAAATCAAGGTTTATCAAGTGGATTAACCCTTTATAGATTCGGAGGACTTTTTGGGTGGAAATGAGTTATAGAGAAGTTAAAGAAAACGTGTATATTGCATTTCTAGGATTTTTATCAAGGTTAGCATCTGGTTCTCCTATTGTTGAAGAAGACATGTGGAGGAGAAGTCCTAATGTTGCTTATTTTGTAGAGGTTAGAATTGAAAAGTAAATGTAATAAGTACTTTGAGTTTACAAAGCAACTATATTAAACAATATGTGCAATGACTGAGTAAAAGAATTGCTGATGAGCAAGGAAACCTTGTTAGTGACTATCAGGATCCATTATTTCTTAACTGGTTAGATCAATATGCTAGATAGTCAGGAACATCTGAGTTACTAATTTTAACTACGTTTCCTCTCAAACTTGCTTTCAAATCTCTCTATCTCTGCAGCTTGATATGCTTGTTGTTTCTATTCTAAATCTTATTCTTCATGTAATATTTGTCCCAAAGCTTGAGGAGCTGATTTATTTGGAACAATACTTGGTTCATTGATATGGTTTAGTTTGAATTTTCAAAAAAAAAGAAAAAAAAGATATGGTTTAGTTTGAACTACATTTGTTCATGATTCAGTTGATAACCTCCTTTTGCAAGTATTGTACCTTTTGTTTGCAACTTTGCAATGTTTTGAAAGCTTCTATGTTAGAAATAGTTGGAACCTTAAATTATATATATTAGTCATACGATTTACTGATTGATGTTCACGAGGCATTGCTACGGCACTTATCCATAATCTTGTGTATTTCGGGAGGTTGCTTGCATCTCTCTTCACATACTTTACGGTTTATTTCAAACTAGGAGTATCTAACTGAGTTTTAATGTTGTAGAAAGAAATATGACCAAATAAACTTGTAGATCCTTTCACATATGAATGATTTTATGGAGCTGGTATTTATAAGTTTGACAAAATAATTTTGTGATATGTGGCTGATTCTCTGGTAAAGAGTAGAGATGAATGACATGTTACCGAGTCATAAGACATACAACAATCTCTTTCCAGTAGTCATTTATATGCAGCCTGCAGCTTGGCCTCTAGTTTAGCATGCCCCCTGCTCACTACTGTATGCTGATCTTTCACGTAAACAGAAGCTGTTACAATCTAACTGTAGTAGTTGCAGTTTAAGTCTTTATGTTTTGTGACCATGTTCATTAGTGGTAGGATGCCACTGAGGAGTGTAGGTCTACTCTTTCTGCAACATGTCAGTAGTAGGGTTTGAGATAGAGATATGGAATGTGAGATTTCCCATATATCTTCTCGGGAGTCAATATTGATCATCTGTGAGTTGGTGGGTAACTGAAAAATTTGGGCTCCTTTCATCTGTAAGTGCTCAGTTGATGTTTAATCTTGTTTTCTTGCTAATAGGATGAGGAATGTATGGAACATGACATTGGAAAGGATATAACTGAGAGGTCTTCATTTTGCATTCCCTTCCATTGGAACTCTTGTTTTTGGAAGAAATATGTTCCTGTCAATTTTTGGTAAACTCAGCAGAATATGTAGCTTCATTGTTGATGATTCTATAAGCTGCAAGAAGCTGAAATCAGTAGGATATTGGATATATAATATGAAGCACAGGAAACACATTTATTATGAGATACATTTATATACTGCGGGAAATGTATTATTATTATCAGCAGTCAGCGAGGATTGAACTGACCGTAACTTTGCTATGTCCTGCTAGATAGAGGTGGTATTTATAGAAACCATAAATTAATGAAGTTGAGCCTATGTAGGGATTAGAACCTACGTGTAAGTCTGTCTTCTAGTCAGTTTGCATGTCTCTTATAGGTTTTTCTATCCTCTTGCTGTTTCTTTTTCCAAACATTGACATTTCGATATTTATACGTTTCAGAAAATTTCCTCATTAATATTCAGTTACTTACAACTTTCCTTTTTCTGCTTACCCTTACCTTTTCAGCATTCTGGTCACACTTTGATATCATTGGTTGTCAAGCCATGCAATTACGTACACCCCTTTCTAAGTTTTCAAGTCTAATCATCCTTTACAAGTGAGAAATATGTTATTAGATTTGCCTATCTAGGAACCAGTTGTTGCTATACCAGGACTGAGGCAATTTATTCTACTACAATTGTTCTGAAGTTTTAACTTATAGCAAGCTGTTGATAAGATTTAGAGTGTTTGTTTGGTGGGAGATTGAGAATCACCAGAAATGATTTGGCCTACTTCATTTTGGGGTCAGCATGGAAGGCCAAAATAGTTAAATCATGGTTTATCAAGTGGACGAACCCTTTATAGGTTTGAGGAGTTTTTGGGTCGATATGAGATATAAAGAAGTTAAAAGAAAACGTCTATATTGCATCTATAGGATCTTTATCAAGGTTAGCATCTGGTTCTGCTATTGTTGAAGAAGACATGTGGAGGATGAGTCCTTATGTTGCTTATTTTGTAGAGGTTAGAATTTAAAAATAAGTGTAATAAGTACTCTGAGCTTACAAAGCAACTATATTAAACAATATGTGCAATGACTGAGTAATGGAATTGCTGATGAGCGAGGAATCCTTGGTAGTGACTATCAGTATCCATTATTTCTTAAATGGTTAGATCAAGATGCCTTATAGTCTGGAACATCTTGGTTACTCTTGCAAGGACAGGAACACACTCATTCATGACCTTAATAATTTTAACTACATTTTCTTTTGAAGTTGCTTTCAAATCTCTCTCTCTCTCTCTCTCTCTCTCTAGCTTGATATGCTTGTTGTTTTCTATTCTAAATCTTATTTTTCATGTAATATCTGTCTCAAAGCTTGAGGACCTGATTTTCTTGGAACAGTACTTGGTTCATTGGTATGGTTTAGTTTGAACAACATTTGTTCATTATTTAGTTGATAACCTCCTTTCACAAGTATTGTACCTTTTGTTTGCAAGTTTGCAATAATTTGAAAGCTTCCATGTCAGAAATAGTTGGAACCTTATATCATATATACTAGTCATATGAGTTACTGATTGATGTTCATGAGGCATGGCTACAGCACTTATCCATAATCTTGTGTATTTCGGGAGGTTGCTTGCATCCCTGTAATATAGTCTATGGTTTATTTTAAACTAGGAGTATCTAAGTATCTAACTGAGTTTCAATGTTGTAGGACACAAAATATGACCAAATAAACTTGTAGATCCTTTCACAGATGAATGATTTTATGGAGCTGGTATTGATAAGTTTGACTAGATAATTTGTTTGATATGTGGCTTATTCTCTGGTAAAGAGTAGAGATGAATGACATTAATAATGGTGAGTCAGATTCAGTCATCACTATATTATTGACATAATATAAGTACTGTAACATTGATGTTTTCAGTTATCACTATATTATTGACATAATAACATAGATGGTTTTTGAAACGCCAACATTTAGTAATCTGTTGAATGACATGATACTGTACAGTAACACCAGTAAACCATTAAAACCATGCTCAGATTTATTGAGATGAGACTCATCAAGATGAGGACAGTTGGGGGTCTATGAAACCATGTAACGCATAAGCACCCTCTCATTCCATAAGTCATGTTAAACGCGCCTACAGCGTGGCCTCTAGTCTAGTACAACTCCGCCACTATGCTTATTTTTTACACAAAAGATAATTATGGCTGTGTTGGGAGTTGATATTAGTCACAGAGTAATGGGTATGGTGACTGGAAAATTTGAGCTCCTTTACTTGAAATGCTTAGTAAGTTGATGTTCAATCATAGTTTCTTGATACAGGGTAAGGAATATATGAAGACAAGTGGAAAAGATAGCACCATGGTCTGGTGTTCATTTTGCAGTTTCGCATTTGTTGACTGATATTATGAACTCTTGTTTTTGGAAGTAGTATATTCATGTAGAGTTATGCTGGTAACTTAGACTTAGCAAAATATGTAACTTCGTTGTTGGTGATTCTATAACTGCAAGAAGATGACACTTGAAGAATTTTGGACCAATAATTATGGAGAACTTGAAACATATTTATCATGTGATGTGTGTATACACTGCTGGAAATTTATTGTCAAGCAGTGCGTAAGGATTGAACTGAGAATTACCTTACTCAATCCTGCTAGATAGAGGAGGTTTTTATTGAAACTATATTTTAAAAAAGGTTGAGCCTATGGAGGGATTGGAACGTCCATCTGAGTCTGAACCTCTATGTGTGTTTATCTCCTAGGCCGTTTGCATTTCTCTCCTAGGTTTTCTATACTATGCAGTGGTTTTCCATTGCTTACCATTTATTTCACAAAACTTTGTGTCTCAATAAGTATAAGTTGCAAAAGGTTTTTCCTTCTTAATATCCAATTGCTTTTGGTTTCATCTTTCATTTTTTGCTTAACCTTCCATTTTCTGCATTAAGTAAATTTTGATATTTACAGTTGCAATGCCATGCAAAGTTAATGTACTTTCCCTTTCTAAGTTTGCTCAGTTTTATCAATTGAGAGACAGGTTAGAAAATAACATATCTAGGAACTAGTTACTGGTAACAGGACTTTGGCTATTCTACCACACACACTTGTTTTCTAGATTAAATTTCTAGGGAACTCTTGATAAGATTTGGGGGTGTTTGATTGCTGGCAGATTGAGGAGATAATTTGGCCTAGTTCATTTGAGGTCAGCATGGAAGGTCATAGTTAAATCCAGGTTTATGAAGATGGCAGTTCTTAATGTTTTGGATAAATTTTGGTGGAAAGATGATTTAGAGAAGTTGGAGAATGTATGGGGTTTCACCGATGGTCTGCATTTGGTTCTGCTATTGTTGGATGCTCTATTGCACATTTATAGGACAAGTTTATGTTGCCTGTTTTGTTGAGGTTAGGGTAACTGTAACCATTCGGTGGAGTTTACCAAACAACAGCATTTGAAGAATACGTAGGGCTTAATCTTAGAGAAAGATGCTTATCATTTTTTCGTATTTGTGTTCGCCCTTGTTTATTGTCAGACTTTGTTTAGCCAGTAGGATTTCAGGCGGTCAAACATTGAATGTAGAGGTTCATATCCAGCAGGTCTTCATTCATTTCATCCATACGCTTTGATATACATTTTAATGCTTGAGGTGTATGGCAGTAGGTTAAAAATATAATAAATTTTGTTGTTGGAAGATTGCTAAAATTATAGTTGTTTGATGAAAGGATATGTTTTCCCAGTGGTTGTATTATTTTTTGTTGTTTGTTGTTTGTTTTGCGTTTCAGTCCCGGATCAATTAAGACACAGGCTTTCTTGGAGAACAAAGTGAGTGTACCTGTTATCACTTCAGAAGAAGCTTGAGCATCATCTTGGTTGTCTGTTATCTATTTCTGCCCCTTTGGGAGATGTGATGATTGCAGAGAGAGTATGCAAGTCTTGTGCTTTAGAAATAGATGGGAATGAATAGGGTTTGTAGGATATCATTAGACTTGGTTGAGTTTGATGTAATTCTAGGAATGGATTGGTTGGCCTCATGATATGCTTCTGTTGATTGTTATAAAAAGCTTAGTCACTTTTTCCTTCCCGGAGCGATCAAAGTTTGTTTTTCAAGGGAAGAGAGAGACACAATTTCCAGTTCTTTTATCTGCTGTGCAAGCTGCTAAGTTACTTCAGAAAGGGTGTCAAGGATATCTAGCTTATGTGGTTGAGAATAGCTTATGTGGTTGAGAATCAGAAATAGGAGTTAAAAATAGAAGATGTACCCGTAGTGAGGGAATTTGTAGACATTTTTTCAGAGGATTGCCCTCCTACCTCCAGAAAGAGAGATTGAGTTTTCCATTGATCTTGCCTTCCACTATATCAATTCATAAACTTTTTACCATAGATTTTTTGTGTTTGCATGTCAGCGTCTGTGACTGTAGAAATCATACCATGTAGAGAAGATCCAGTGTTACGAATTTCTGCTACTAAATGAAAAAAATATTGGATTACCTGTAGATATCCATTGAATCTGTGTAAGCCTGATCTGATATATGCCTTTGAGATGTATGATTTCCATTTTTGTTTTTTTGGTGTTTGCTTCTATAGTCACCATGTATAATTTTGTTTAAAAGGTGAAAGAAAGGAAAAATATAGAAAACGTCTTTTCTACATCAACAGGTAAAATTGATGTCATATATATAGTCCTATGATCTTCAACCAAGATAAATCTGAAGTTTTTAACTTTGAAAAATCTTCCCTAACTTTATCTATATGTAAATTATATATGTAAGCTCCACATATTTGCATGGTACAACATTGACAAATACTTGTTGGTTCCACTGAAAGCTTTTGATGCTTCATTCATCTTCTGAGCCATGGCAAAGCAACTGTTGCTTTATTGTTTCAATCTTTCTACTTTCTGGATAGAGTACTTCAGCTCCTGTTGAATGTTTACCCTCGAAGGTGACAAGACAATGTCCTTCCAAACTGACCCCTTTTGACAAGCTGGGTTAGGGTGCTTGTAAAGTTCATATATCGAAGTCGCTCTGTCATTTAATCTGGCCACCCTTTTTAAGCAATCGATTTCATCTGGATCAACCAGCAAGGTCTTGTCTTTGTCTTTCCATCCTATCAACTTCACAAAATAACTGTTTTAGTATCAGATAATGTATGATTTTATATCCCAGTTTGTCTTTCCATTCTATGTACTTCAAAACAGGATTTTTTGTTGTTAGTCTGGTCCTGGAAGCTTCGTCTTCCATGAGTTCCATCTATATTGACAAAATTATTCATACATATACAAATTGTGCTAGTGTGTGTGTGTATACAATTATGTTAGGACTCTAAATGGCCGAGGCATGGTTCTTTTCATTTCAGATGGAGATCTTCTGGGCTTCAGGTTGCAAAACTTAGTTACAACAATCCAAGCATGGTATTGAATTGTAAGGTTATATTACTATGATCATTTTATGATCTTGAACCAAGTAACTCCAACAGTTTCTTTTAGTGAAATTGTGCTGGTACATATATGCTTTTGTTTGAAAGTTTAATTCTGTTTCTTGAAGTCTTGAACTAAAAGTTATGTTCTTGAAAGTTATTAACGGAAAGGAAGATGAACTAAAAGAATGGATAACAGATGTACCTTAGGTGGCCCTTCCAAGGTATTAGTGCTATATAGTCTAGCATTGTCAACTATTTGGCAATATGTTTTAAATGCCTCGGAAAATCTCTTGTGGGATTTCAGTTGTGAGTTTACTCGAACAGCTCTTCTACACACGATAGCTCTCCTGTCATGGTCGAGAATGCCAACTTTATGCATCAGTATCTCAAGGAGACATGCTTTGCATCTGCTTGGTAAAGTTTGAAGGTGCAAACTAATGTAAGATGGAAACGATTTAGTTGACAAGGAGTGTCTACCTTATTCCTCTTATAACAGCCAGATAAGCATCACACACAACTCCAACGAGCTCTATCCTGTATGGTTTTCTCTTTCTGCCTTCTACATGTTCTGGTTCTTCATCTTCGATTCGTTCCCAATAGTTTTCAATGACAGTTCCATCATCATTCACCCTATAACCAGCTCCCATGCGATAACGCCGGCGGTGGACATTTCTGGCCATTGTTACAGTCTGAACAACAAATGGTACCCATGAGAGTGTGCCATCCATGATCACATCTCGCCCTTCGTTAAGTGCTGTGACCAGAAGGGATGATGCTGCGTCTGTAGATGATTGGTGTACCTGTTTTAAATTTGGCCTTGTTACTTATGAGTTAGGAACTATTTGAATGATTAATGGGAAGGAAACAGGAGGTGGATGCTGAGAGAAGAGAAGATAGGGAACTGGGTTGTGTTGTCATTGAAAATGAAATGGGAGTTGATATGTACCAGTTCAGCTGTTTGAAGCATGTCGTGATGCCCTCTGGAGCTGAGAGCTCTGTATATGACATCCGATTCCTTAAAGGCATCTGCTTCGATCACTACTGCATTCCCTGCTGCTCCGGCCCAGAATGGCCTGCCACACATTTCATCCGGAAAGATTATGTTAGATGCATATATTAGAAAATCAAAACTTAATATTTGCCTATCAATGAAAACAAATAGAGAGGAACAATTGAAAATTTAATTTTTCAAGAGATTCATACTCTTTGAGAATGTCCTTAAGCACAGTGCTTTTTCCTGCTCCCATTCCACCTCCCATGAAGAGGAGGACTGGACTTCTATCAGCATGAGCCACCGGAGCCATCACCTCTGTACATGTCGAGTCATCCACCGCGGCTAGTCCCATTGCTTTCATCTCCTCTAGTAACGTTGTGAAAACTCTAGCCACCTTCAAATTTTTGGTCACCCTTTCAAATCTTTGTTCCCTATATCACCAAGTCAGGTTATTTAATTGTTTTCATTCCTTGCAACTTAATTTTACTCGTAACAATTTCCATGCATCACATATACTCACCTGGTCGCTGCCATGACAATGTTCTTAAGCTTCTTCCTCGGCTGATCAGTATCACAACTCAAGACCTGAAATTCAACAAGACCTTAGCATTTCCACATCGTAAATTTATGATTTTGTAAAGTAAGAGTTTTTTTTTTTTTATTTTTGTTAAAGAAGATGCTTCACAAGCATTTTCGACTTTTTTATTTTTATCTTTTCTTTTTTCCAAATCATCAATTATTTTAGACTGTGATCTCAAACCTGACTAATCATTAGATCAGCTTCGTTCCAATGAAATGCAAAATAACTGAGGATGCATCTCTCAAATTCCTCCAGAAGCTTCACAAACAACGAATCTGCATCCGGTTCACTAGAAAAGAAACTGTAGATATCATCCTCAAAGCCGTCGCATTTTCTCATGTATTCGGTGGCCAATTTACAGAGGTTTGGACATTCTCTTCTATCTTGAAATCCCAGCTGCCTAGCTGCACAACCAATGCACACAATATATAAATCCATAGGATGATTTGGTATAGATCAACAATAGCTACATGAAAAACAAAGTGGATCATGTAATTTACCTACATAATGGGGGAACCTTTCGATCTTATGAACACGGCTGGAGTCCGAGACCCTTAAGCGTGGAATGATCTTCTCATGTTTAATCTTTCGTTGACGATAATGCATCACCGCGGCAATGATGAAGCCGAGGGCAACGGCTAACAAGATTTGTGCCAAGGTGGTTTTGCTGTTGTTTTCATCTGATGAGAAAAATTTGAGAGGTCAGGAATGAAAAATTACATAGTTTTTTGCATGAATGGTGGAAGCATATAGCCATGGTAGAGGCCAATATCAAGAGGCTGACTAGCTTTGTTCTTGAGGCTTACCTGTCTGCATGTCTCAGAATTCCAAGAGATTGAAATGAGAATAAGAAGAATGAATCTTTTTACGTTTCAATTTGGATTTTGATTGGAAATGAGAAAAAGAAAGTTTTGGGTTTGGCTAATGCTTCGTGTAGTTGCATGTTAATCGTTTAGTTAGTTGTTTGGGGAGGCAATTAAACAGTGATGCTAATGACACGTTTGGCCATTTTTTTGCATACAATAAACTTGGACTTTTCATTTCTTGACCACTACGGGTTTGACAGATTAATGTTTTCAAGAGATATATGTGTATTTT
>NC_020492.1:5723637-5725550 GCF_000184155.1 Fragaria vesca subsp. vesca
AAGTTTTTATGTAATATAGTTCGATAGGATGAAACATTAATTGTATGGCTGCATGTCATATTGTAACGTAGTGTCGTTTTGATTTGGTTGTGCAGAGGCTGAAACCTTGTTGTGCAAAAGATGAGTTTGATAAAGGGCCGGTCCTGACATTTTAGAGGCTTGAGGTGAACAACTAAAATGTGTTCTTATATAGTAAATCATATATATCGAACGAACTTTTTTCAAATGTGTAGAAACTTTATGTATTTTAATTACGAACTTTTTTCGTATGTGTAGAAACTTTATGTATTTTTATTTTTAAATCTAATACACAATTAATGTGTTACAACGAGTCTATTATGAGTCGAACTCACAACCTCTTACTTGTAAGAAGAGACTATGCCACTAGATCAAATGGTATTGTAGAAAAAAAAAAAAAAAACAAAGACCAAATAGTATTGGGCGAAACTTTGTGTTTGTTTTGATAGGAAAATAACTTTCATTAAACTTTTGGATATTACATCCTAGTAGCACAAAGTGGGTAAGGTTAGGGTATGTTGATGCATGTGATGCATCAATTTTGTCCTCAAGTTGTAAAATAAATCCTCAAAGTAGTAATATTAGTCTTCAAAGTTGTAATATGAGTCGTTAAATTTAGTAAAAAAAAAAAAAAGTTACAACATTAGTGCTCATTTGTCCTTAAAGTGGTAATTAAGTCTTTAAAGTTGTAATATGAGTCCTCAAAGTTGTAACAACTTTTTTTTAATCACTTTAAGGACTCAATTACCACTTTAAGCACACATTTTACCATTTTAATGACACATGATTATTAATGTTGTAACTAGAAAATTTTATAACTTTAAGGACTCATATTACAACTTTGATGACTAATATTACTAGTTTGAGGACTCAATTTACAAAGTTGATGCATCACATCATTCACATGTATTAACACATTATAGAATTTTCTGTAAAAAGTGGCATCGTTAAAAAACCCTACCCGATCGAAGTAAAGGAAAAAAGGGCCACACACTCCTTAATCAAGGGAACATTTCACCTATTATTACATCATTGAGCCATGGCGGCCTAGACTCCTTGCAAAACTTGATTCATGTGCTTCGCATTGCCTCATTTGCAAGGTAGTGAGCTGCTTTGTTAGAGCTTGTAGGTATATTCCTCCAACTGATTGCCTCAAATGCTTAACTTAATTTAATAGCTTGCTTGACTTCATTGAAAATCGCACCTTCCATGCTAAGCTCTTGAACATTGTTGTTGAGTACAATAACCACATTGATAGCATCTGACTCTACCAAAACTTTGACAAAGCCTTCTATCAAACAGAATCTCATACCAAACAGAATTGCTAGAGCCTCACTAGATTGCACAGGAATGCCCCATTGCAAACTTGCCTTCCCATAAACAATGCAGCGTACTCTCTTGAGGTTGTCCGCATCGATGTAACACAATAATCTTCTACCTTCATATGTTTTTTTTTCAAGTTTTCACTACATGGCAGAAAATTGTGCATAGCTCTCCATAAAAACACTTATACTTTCAGTGTCACATTGAGCTTCCACATGTGATCCTAAACTGTTACTTCCTTTGCAAGGCCTCCACTACCACCTTGATTTCCATTCACCTTGTTTCGTAGTATTGTATTATTAAATTAAAAAAGTCTATATACATTAGTAATGAAAATAAAAAGAAAAATTCATGGTACAAGCTTTTTTGCATCTATATGGGAAAAAGAACAAAAAAAGTGAAAAGGGCTGGTTCAGTTTGATGTCATGCTCTTCAAGAAGTGCTGCTTCAATTAAATCAAACAATAAAATTGCAATTAATGAAATTTCGGATTGTTAAAATTATATTTTTATTATTAAAATTTCTTATGAATTAATATAATTTTCTTAGAGAAAATGCTCATTTAGTACTAA
>NC_020492.1:5725570-5726692 GCF_000184155.1 Fragaria vesca subsp. vesca
TAATGTCATTCATCATTGTCAAGCAAACAAATACTAATAAAAAACCAAAAGCTTACAGTACTATTTCTTTTGATGGAGTCTATAACATAGAATTGCAAATGAATACATGTAAGATTCTTAATAGTCAATATACAAGACGTATATGCTTTGAACCATGATGATCATCTTATCGGTGACCTCTTACCATTTCTCTAACTTACTTTAAAAAAAAAAAAAACAAAGAGATCAAAGAATATATATTTTTTTAATATGAATGTTTAATAAACATTTTTTTATCACTATATATCATTAATGCTCACTATATATGAAACATCTATAATCTGTTTGGATGGAGAGAAATATGAGAGAATATAATTAAAAATAAAGATTTCTCAATCACTTAGGCAACCCCAACAATGAGTCACATTTGAGGGTTCTATATTCATTTTAGGACCCATTGTTGCATTATTCATATATATCTTATCTTCTCATTACTCGAACATTACAACCATGTGAACTGTGGAGTATTACATGTCATTCTTAGTTTAGGTTTAAGAGTACCAACAAGGAATATATTGTTACTGTTTATGGCCCTATGGGTGTAGCCAAGATCAGATCGCACATATGTAATGAATTTAAGATTAGGGGGGTTATGTGTCTGATATTCAATCAGAAAGTCGTTATTTACAAATGGTGCATTTTGGGAGGAGAGAAAGAGAATGAGTAGCGTGAGTTTGTATAACAAAAGCGAGATACCAATGTTTTTGCTCGATGAAAGTAGGATACTAGGGTTGTATTCTTTGACACATTGAATCTCAACCATTCAATGTTAAAAAAATCACATCTAATCCCACGACCACGTTTTGAGGGAGAAGAAAGGAGTTACCGACCTATTCAGTTCTATTACATTTCCTTGTTTTCCAAATATCTAAACCGTGGAAAAACCGTGCTTTAATTTGATGTGGTCTGGAAATACTGCTCGTATATATATCAATAAAATAAATAAATATATGTTACATAAAATTCCATTAACATTTTAATTTTTTTTTTTAAAACTTCCACTGAACCCTAGTCGAAAAAAAAAAATTAAAAATATCTCATCTACATAAAATTCTCTTACATAAGTAGTTCAATAGTTTAAAA
>NC_020492.1:5726712-5752263 GCF_000184155.1 Fragaria vesca subsp. vesca
AGAGAGAGAGAGAGAAGAAGAAGAAGAAGAAGAAGAAGAAGAAGAAGAAAGAGATAAAAACTGTGTGGATTTAATTAAACACAGGGTAATAATGTCTTTTTCTTAAGAATCATTAAAATAGGCACAAAGATAAGACTTTAATTGAAATGAGTTTTAATTTTCAAATATTTAGACATCAAGGCATTTTCCCTATTAAGCGGTATCACCTTATCAAAAAAAACGAAACCAGGTGGTGTTCAGCTTGTGTTCTGTTACGAGATGTCATGCTCTTCAAGAAGTGCTGCTTCAAAAGGCAAGCTTTCGTCTTTATTCTCAAACACAGAAAGACCCACTTCTTCAAATTCAACCAAGCTTTCATCTTTATCAACAAACCAAGTTGCAGCTAAACCCACTTCTTCAACTCCCACAACGTCAGCAAAAGACCCAATTCCCAGTGTTCCAATCCAAACCCCACTTGAAAGTTTCCTCCAAACCAATTGTAAGTCAGGTGATTTCACTCTCAATGAAGCAGTTCACTATTTTGACCACATGATTCATATGCAACCTCTTCCTCGAATGGCATCATTCAATCGTTTGTTAGGTGGACTTGCCAAGAGTAAGCATTACTCTCATGTTTTCTCATTTTGCAATAAGTTAACGTCTTCTGGGTTGTTGCCTGATTTCATTACGCTTAATATTTTGCTCAATTGCTTTTGTAATGTGAAACGGGTTTGTGATGGTTTGGTGGTTCTGGGAAGTATGATTAGGAGGGGTTATAGACCAAGTGCTGTGACTTTTACTTGTTTGGTTAAAGGGTTGTGTGTGGAGGATAGGATTGATGAGGCATTGATGTTGTTGGAGAAAATGGTCAAGTTTCAGTGTCAGCCTACTGTGATGACTTGTGGTACTTTGATTAGTGGCTTGTGCAGAGCTGGCAAGACTAGTGTGGCACTTAGGTTACATGAAGATATGGCTAAGGGGAATGGCGGATTTGGTGTTTACTGTAAGCCGAATGTGGTGACTTATGGGATTATTATTGATAGGCTTTGTAAGGATGGCAGGATAGATGAGGCAAAAGAACTTTTCGTAGAAATGAAAGATAGAGAAATTCTTCCTGATGTGATTGTGTATAGTGCTCTGATTCATGGTTTGTACTATAATAAAAAATGGGAAGCAGGCAAAGCGTTGTTGCATGAGATGGTGCATTGTGGTATCAAGCCTAATCTGGTGACGTTCAATGTGCTAATAGCGGCACTTTGCAGAAGGGGAAATGTGAATGATAGCAGGGATTTGCTAAAGCTTATGATACAAAGAGGCATTAGTCCTGATTTATTTACATACAACACTTTGATAGATGGCTTCTGTTTGGCTGGATACCTTAATGAAGCGAGAGAGCTGTTTCATGCAATTTCAAGTAGAGGGTGTCAACCTGATGCTGTTAGCTACAATGTGTTGATCAGTGGATACTGCAAATATTGGAAGATACATGAAGCTGTCAATATTTACGAGGAAATGATCTGCAAAGGAGTTAGTCCAACAGTAGTAACTTATAATGCCTTACTAACTGGTCTGTTTAAGTTAGGAAGAGTTCAGGATGCACAGAAGCTGTTTTCTGAGATGCAAAGTCAGAACGTGCTACCTAATTTATCTACATATAAGATATTGTTGGACAGGCTTTGCAAAAATGATTGCATACCAGAGGCAACAGATATATTTCATACATTAGAAAACAGCCGCAGCTGTAAACTTAGCGTAGAAATTTTTAATTCACTTATTAATGGGTATTGTAAGGCACGGAAGCTTGAAACTGCTTGGGATCTATTTCACAAAATGTCAGGAAAGGGCCTGGTACCAAATGTTATAACATATAGCATGATGATTCATGGGCTCTGTATAGAAGGACAACTCGAAAAGGCAAATAGTTTGTTTTTGGAAATGGAAGGCAAGGGTTGTGCTCCAAACCTCGTCACTTTTAATACCCTTATGCGTGGTTTCTGCCAAAATGATGACTTGGAAAAGGTTGTTGAACTTCTTCATAAGATGTCGGAAAGAAATCTGTCACCAGATATCTCTACAACCTCCATTGTCATAGACTTACTCTCGAAGGATGAAAGCTATCGCAAATGTTTGGACTGGCTTCCAAAATTTAGCCAATTGAAAGATGAGGTGCAAAAATTCAAGTAACTTCAATACTCCATACTGAAGTTCTTCTGATATGATTAGTCATACATGTAGCCAGATATTGTGAACAGTGAAGTTGCATTTGCCATTGTCTCATTTGGCAATTGTTATTATATCATGTACAAAAAACTGTAGCAGTGGAATCTATTGGAGGGAAGATCAGACTAATGGTGTAGTGTGATGGATTTGAACTTGCATTCATTAGTGGCTCAGTCTGCGGGTGAGTCACAAACATTTAGGTTGCAAAGAATCAACTTATAGCGGCCACATGCTGTACATATCAGAAGTTCATTTTTCTCCTGGTCTCTTCTACTATGACATGGTTTTAAGTTGAAGAAATGCTTACCTCCATTGTTTTATAGACTTCGTTTCCAATGTTGTGATCTGCCAAGTTGTAGTAATCAGTCCATCCCCTTTTCTACATGATACTGTTGTAATACAGGTTCTAACTTCTTCCCATTGCATTCATTATACCTGGGTTTTTATGATATATTCATGTTGAGCATTTAGTAATAGATCGGAATTTTACAGTATATTCTCGTCTGCAAGTCCTACTGTAATGTCTAGCCTTTTGTTTGATTTCTTTTCTTGATGAGCTCAAAGTATTCCCAGCTTATTATTGCAGGCTGACAAAATATGAAATCCATTTCATTGCAGAAAAAGAAAATATTTAATTCCAAGTCCTAACTGTCAAAAGACGTAGAATGAATTGGATCGTGAGTTTTGCCTATCTAATTGGGTTAAGTTGAGTGAAATGTATTAGAGTATAACAGTGTATGTGTCTATCTATGAGTATACTTGGTGTATTCATAGATTACAGACTTACAGCTAGCCCCCATCTCAGCTTACCTTACTGCTTTGCCCTAAGCATAACATTAGCTTCTTACTCGTCTTTTGCTGCATTGCATGGTTGATGGGGGAACTAGTAAACTTAAACTAATAAAAGTGACCACCCCTCCACATTCAATGGCCAACATGAAGAATGATCGCACCCGCATGAATACAAATAGTTTCCATTTTTGAAGGAAACAACAATACTGAGACCGGAAAGATTTCCCAAAGGATTCCGGCCATCTATGTTAGATGGCCATCTATGTTATTAGATTTATGCCTCAACCTCTCTCACTCTCTCTCTCCAATCAAACTAGGTCATTGGCCTAGTCATTTAGAAACTTTTTTCCTGTCATCCCCAGCAATAAAATTAGTTGAAATGATAACTTCAGGGTCCCATTTAGCTGATCTTTGGTACAACCCACTAAACAAAGTGTTTGATTTGTGATCATGGTTCATTAAGGTAAGCAGTTGCTGTAATGAAGGTTTCCTTACAGCATAGTAAACCATGCCAGATTGCCAGCAGATGGTGAGGCCGGGCTCATAGTTTAGAGGTAAAAGCTACTACCTCTTAAGTTTTCTCCCTTTATCTCCTACATTCTACTCGGATAGTGAGACCTATATGATTGGGATAAGAGCTTAATCTTGTTGATGATTTGAAACACATTAAAGGTGTGTATGTCATTCAAGGTAGACTAGCCCATAACAACGGGTCCTCTGGAATAGATTTTTATGTTGTTATTGTCTGCTTTTTAGTATCATCAGTTGGTAGGTCAATAAAGTAATTAGATTGATTCATAACTTCATCACCCATCTTTAACCTTGTGTAAGATCTATGTTAGGTATTTAGTTTGGCCTCTTTCCCCTGCCAAATCATTTGTTTCCTCCTTTTGTTCATTTTGAAAATCCTGGTTCCTAAGTACACAAAACTTGGGTTAAATTTATAATGCTTACTCTATGAATGTTAGCTTTTGCAAGAATCATTATTCTCATTGTGCAATTTTCACTGTTTTGTTTTTTTTGTTTTTGTTTTGGTTTGAGTGCAGTTTGAATGTTGAGAAGGAACTGTGAGAAAAGTCATCAAGAACTTCACTGCCCGGAAGACCAGTATGAAATATATCACAAAACCAGTACATAGAGTAGTTTCTTATAGCTTTAGTCTCAATGCTATGATTTTGGTATCACTATTCATGAAGCAGGTTTTCATAGCATGCATGAGTAAATAGACATAAGCAGACAAGGTGGTATTGGTTGGCACCCCCTGCTTTTTCTCTCTTTGTAATCTTTTCATCCCCAATTCTCATCCCTCTCTGAGTCCTAACAAACCCCACAAACAAGTACTACTTGGATTCCAAACCTTACTTTCAATTTGAAAATCAGAGCCACACTATAGCTCTCTCAATATCATCATCATACTATGCATTTCCCAATTTATGATCCCTGTTTGTGGATACACTGCTACTTCTTGTTTTTCAATTACAATCAGGACAAAACCAAATCATATCTCGCAGCAATTGAGAAGCTAGTGTCCAGGGAGATTGACCCACCTGAACTTATGAGCACCACATGTGAATCTGAGCCACCATGGGACTCATTATTTTCAGTTTTTAACTCCCCTCTATTTAGGGTTGACCTGCTCATCTTGCAGGTCTGGTATGGCATATAAATATAAACTTAAAGCTTAGCTCATGAAGTCATGATGCCTTTGCATGTTTGCAGATGAGCCTGGAATGTTTCTGGGGATTGGACTGTTATTAATTTTTCTATCTTTATCCTATTTCTCAAAAAACAACCTTCATATATAAAGGGACTGAAGGAATTCAAATTAAGCCTGAGTTTCATTCCTCAAGTCATCTGTTCACACATTGGCACTTTACATCTTTATCAACATGTTAGGATGAGCTAAGCATGGAAGAAATGGAAAACAAAGCTGCATCATGTCAATTACCTGATGTTTACTTGCTCCGGTTACCAATTTGAGGTACTCGATCAGTGAAGCTTTCTGCTTCTGCATAAGAGCAAACCTGATATGTTCTTCATAACATAGAACATATACAGCTGGGAGGGTCTTCGATCATCAGTGCATGAAGAGTGTATGTCTCCTAGTTTGAGGGGAATGAAGCCTGGTCCGAAATCATCCTGATGATCATACTTGAGCTCACAGAACGATTTCGAACCAGACGACATTCCCCTCAACTATTAGGGAGAGAAAGAGAGAGATGACATTTAGAGGGAGAGAGTTGGATTTGATATGGCCATGCATTATATATATTTCATGGGGGGTCCTTATATATACGTAAGGATGTAAATGACGAGTCTATTCTCCTAATCACATGTCATCGACATGGAGTCCACTTTCTACACCCCTGCCTAACCTTCCTTTTCATACATTCACATAGCCAAATCCGAGGACTTTATGTGCAAAACCATCGATACTAATATGAAGTTTGAATAATTGTGATGAGGAGCACGAAGGTTATTTAAGATTTTTCCACAAGCAACTAATTGCAAATTTGTGAGAGAAATGTCAACCCAAATTGTATACAATCCTGTCTTTAAGCTTCTTTTAACATCAAAGCTATACAATCTTGGACCATAACCAAATCATAAAGCATGATACAGTTCTAAATTGGTTTGAACCATGAAGGATCTTGACCTTGGTTTAATGCAAGTCTCAAGCAAAGGATATGTCTTTTGCTTGCCACTAGAGTAAAGGGACAATGAGAGCAGGTGGAGATCGAGAAGAGAACCTTCAACTTCAATGATGGCATGCATAATGTACGCAGCAGATAGCAGAAAATGTGATGCCAAGCTTAAATCCCAAGCTTAACACACATTGGCGTGTACGTTAAAGCCATTAGAAACACAACCAAAGAATTTAAAGGTAAAGAAAAGCCAAAGGGACAGAAACAAAGGTGGAATATGAAGTCATTATGCATAATATATATGCACTAGCTAATGTTTTGTCTTGATCCACTTTTTACTGTTCCAGTTTCTCTATATATGTCATATTCTGATGGTTTTGTTGGTCCTTTAGAATGTCTCACATGAATTGGTTGAGTGTCAATCCTTTTAGTGTGTTGAAATAAACCATGTGTCACAAGAAAAATCAAACCTAAAATCTGTCTGAATCAACAACCTTCTTCATCGACTCAGGAATTTACAGTGTTGGGTTTGTAAAGTAATAGTTGTGTGAACTAATTCATCCCATATATTGTATTGTGTTCTTAGTTTGTCGACGTAAGTGAAGTCGTACTAAATATGTCTCTAACTTGTAGGTTAATAGGTTTCCAATACTTTGAAAGAAATGAATAGAAAACCACACATGATCCAAGAGCCAAATAAACAAATTAATCTTCATATGTTTGTTTGAAAGTGGCGCCTAATCGAGTATTTGTATATATTACTACCAGAAAGTAGCAGACTCGATCAAAGTTTAATAGACGAAGTAGAAGCTGGTGGAATCATTACTCCATACATATCAAAGACTGTTCTCAGCCGAAGTCAGAATGCTTTCCCAAATAGCACAATGTTCCTACATTACAAGCATGTTCTCCCCAATTTTCAGCGGCCTTTGAAAACTTGTAACAATTAGCAGCGTTCTCAAAATCCTCATGGGCGGCTGCCTAGACGCTAAGGGGTGGCTAGTCGTCGATTAACTGAAAATCGCTAAGAGACTTGAAAACTATGTTGCACGGACACTCCATACCCCTGGAGTGTCGGAGTGTCCAACACGCCGACACGGAGCCCGACACGGCAAAATACGTGTCCGACACGTCACGTGGCGTGTCCGAAAAAGTTGACTTTTTGGACACGTTGACCGGCCCTGACATGGCATTGCGACACACCACGTCAGCATTTCAGATTTTTTAATTTTTTAATTTTTTGTATTTTTATAAAAAAATGTAAATTTTCTATTCATTTTATATTAGATTAATTATGGAATAACAAGTTTGGATGGATTATGGATATGATAATTATATTAGTTCATATTCTTGTCTATTAGGTGCTATTGTACTAGAGATTGTCCTGTTTGAAAACAAGCTACTGCTCGTTTGTTTTTCTTTAATGTTATATTTTAGGTGCTAGAGGTCTGCTGCTTTTAATATTATTAATTATACACTTGACTTATTTCTTATGGTTATGAAATAGATTGAATTTAGAACTTTATTTGGTAATGTAATGAATTTATTTAATTAGTATATTTTTTATTTATTAAAAATACATAAATATATAATTTTGTTTGTCATGTCCAAGCCGTGTCGGAAACTCAGATTTTAAGTTTTGCCGTGTCTCCGTGTCCTGCCGTGTCGTGTCACCGTGTCCGTGCAACTTAGCTTGAAAAGGAGTTAGATTGTCTACAACGAGTTATAGAGATTTTGGAATGTTTTCAATCAATTACAGTGCGCTATTATATCTATGTTACATGTTTATGTAAATATAGTTTTCTGCTTCAAAAATATCAACATAAATAAAACATTCACTTAAGCTCATAGGTCTGAAGCTTTACCTGGATTCGCAGTCTGTTATTCATGTCTGCCATGGCTGTGATATTTGACTTGAACATATTCAACTTCATCAAAGTTTGGGACCTTTTTTATGTTGACTTCTTGCTTGAACTTCTGATTAGGTACTTTGTTCATGTCTGTTCTGATTGATAAAGTCTCTCAAAGTTTCAAGCATGTACATCTCGCCAAAAAAAAAAAAAAAAAAAGTTTACAAGCATGTACACACCCTTGAAGCACATACAAAGGAGAATTAGTGGCTTGATGATTCTTTAACAAGTCAAAAGAGCCTTCAGGTGAATAAGGTGCAAAAATCCAGGACAAAGATTGAACTAGACCCTTATATTTAAGACCTGAAACAACTTTACTGAACAATTATTATGCGAATGTCAAATGCCTAAGGAACAGCTGAGATTTATCTCTATGAACACAGAAAAACAAATACAAATCAAGAAAGAAAATCTGAGCAAAAATAAAATTAAATGAGAAAAGTGTATATCTTCTTTGCAGTTTGCACAGTATCGAGGAACTATATGGGAGCTGAACAAGTTGTTCGAAAATGACCAGTCTGATTGCAGCGGCTGCAATGCACCACTCGTTTAGCACGACCAGCATCTTCTGCTCGAATTCGCCTTTTCCTTGGTCGACTAGGCGGCCGAAGCGACTTTGGTGGGTTGATCGTGGGCCATAAACTTCCATTGGCTTCATCTTCAAAACCAGCCATCTCCTTCCAAAGAGTTCTATCTGGAATAGGATGTATCGTCTCTGAGTAGGCTTTCCGATAATTTGTCACAGTGAAACAACTTTCAGTGAACCGAAACACATTCTGCCCACAAGAGCGGAGAGCTGCCACTGCATGAGAACATGGCAACCCACAGAACTGCCATCCATTGCATGTACATCTACGGTTACGAATATCCACTATATGCGAGCCTTCAGGGTACCTAACTTCAAAATCAGCATCATTTCCACGGAAAGCATTGAAGGGCTGAGAAAGCTCAACTGCCTTTGTCACAGAGCTTTCAGCAGAAGGAACAAGTATGTTTCCCCACTGCATGCTCATCTCACGACGTTCATTGAACCAAGTCATCAGATGTCGTCTGATACACTCCATCAATTGAATTATTGGAAGCCCAGATGCTTCTGCTATCCAAGAATTTAATGATTCGGCCCAATTAGCCGTCAACTGCCCAAACCTTGTACCCTCAAACCATGATGTTGCCCACAACGATGGTGAAATTTGTCTAATCCATTGGGCTGCTTCTAGAGATATCTGTTCAATCTCCACAATTTTTTGTTCATACTCAAAGCGAGTAAGAGCATAAGCAGCCTCCCATAGAAGATTAACAAGCGCAGTACTATTAAATTCCTTCCGTAAACTGTCGCTTAAATGCTGCAAACAAAACCCATGAAAAGCAGTTGGGAAGTTCGCTTCCACTCCATCAACAATACCCTGCCGCCTATCAGACAGAATTGTAAGCCTTGGCATGTACTCTGCATGATTTTCTAGCAGGACCCGAATCTCGGAGAGAAACCACATCCAATTCTCATCGTTTTCTTCATCTACCACTCCAAATGCCAATGGAAATAAAGCACCCTCTCCATCAAATCCAGTAGCAAAAAGCAAAGTCCCAAGATACTTGCTTTTCAGAGGAACTCTATCAAGTCCAAGAAGAGGCCTACATGCATTCAAAAATCCATATATTGATGCATGTAATGATACAAACAGACGCTGGAAGGAGTTATCATCAGGATTCCCATAAACCTGGGCGATACTTCCTGGATTGGTCCTTCTGATCTGTTCACAATATTGAGGAAGGAGGCGATAATCTTCTTCAAAAGATCCACGAACAGCAGCCATTAGCCGTTCCTTCCCCCTCCATGCCTGCTTATATGTTAATGCAATCCCATGAATGCGGTGGATCTCTTCTAGTATCTCTTTTGGTCTGCAATTAGGATTCTCCCTCAAACGCTGTTCCACAGTATTTGCAACCCACTGGACTGAGGCTTGCTGGTGACCAAGATGAGTGATTCCACGACAAGTATGTTCTTCATGAATGGTCCTTATTGAGAAGGTAGGCACACCAGGAAGCTTTGCAGCATGAATTCGCCAAGAGCATCCTTCACTTGCACATTTGGCAGTGAAACGAGTTTTGTCGGACTTGACTGTTTGTATCTCAAAGTGAAGCGCAATAGCTGCATCTCTCAGTGCCCTTCGACAGCTCTGGACATCAGGAAACTCTTGCCCAACAGCCAGCTGGTGATTAGAATTAGCTGACGCTCGACTCTGAAGAACAGGAGGACTATCCATACTCTCAAATGAGACAGGTAGAATACTCATGTGCTGATTTTGATCCATCTCTAAATCTAAATTTTCAGAAAGATCGTGGTTCTCAGCAACAGCCAATTCATGACTATCCATCAAACCCACGCTAAGAGCATGGCTGTTAACATCAATATTCTCTTGATCGGCTTCAAGAACATTGTCCTGATCCAAACCCAAAGCTTCTTCTTCTCCTTCAAGATTCTGCATCTCTTGTAGAGCTATCACATGTTCGTTCGTCTGGTCAAAAGCTAATCCATGATCATGTGCATCTCTGAGACCCTGCTTATCATCACGAGTACCATGCCCTACTTCCAAATCCTGATCATGGGTTTGTCCCAGTGCAAAACTATGACTTTGACCCATAATCATACTGTGATCATGCCCCACACCCAGCTGCGGATTTTGAGCCAACGGAAAATCACGATTCTTCCCCATGATTAGATTATCATTTGCCATAACAAGCCCCGGGATCAGCAGAACCAAACCCTTCCTATTCAATCAAATGTTGCCTACAGCTGAAAAAAGCTCCGCCTACTATGTCTCAGTGCTCCCGAGTAGACCTGCGTCACAAAGAATGCGGCTTTGTATCAAATCGATATTCCTTTCACCATGGGCAGCAACCAATTAGATATCATCTATATTCCGAACTATATCACAACTACAGTACATCAACTAAATCTAACAATCTTAGGGGATCAGCAAAATCACAGTCTGAATTGATCAAAATCAGTACATAACAATCCTGTAGTGAGTGAGTGAATTACTAAACCAATAAAGCCGAAAACCCAAGAGACAAAAACTAACTCATTGGCTTCAAACATATACATGAATAAGGCAGATTGACAAATCCTAAGCCTTTGATTGGTTTTCTTTGAACTTAAAAGTATGAAACTCAATTTGCTATAGTATACTCCAATTGGGTCCTCAGAAGGATCAAAATTGGAAACAAGTATGAACCCAAAACCCAATTGGGTTCACTGTAATTGAATCGAGGAACATAAAAAATCAAACTTTACAGAGTTTCCAATAAGCAAAAATTGGGTTAGAACTCACTCACCTTATTAAGTCTGCCCAGAACCAAGAAGCAGAAGAAGAAGCTGAAAGAGTGATCCTGCAAAATCAAAGCCAAGAGTAACTGTTAGGGTATTAGACATTGATGGAAAAATAATAAATTTGATTTGAAAGAAAAGGAAAAGAGGGAGAGAGATGAGAGTTTGGGCGGGTGGGAAAACAAACCAGAAACGAGGGAAGGGTACAAAGAGAAGAGAGATGGGGGCACAGAAATTTTGCAGGGGCACCGCAATTGGACCTTCGCAGATTCTAGGGTTAGCCAATTTTTAGGGTATTTATGTCATCCTGATTCTTCTTCTCCTCTACTTTTTGTGAAACTCCTATATTGCCCCTCCTCTTCTTCTCCGCTTTTGATTTTACTTTGGGGATTACGACGGGGAATAGGAGTGTTGTGATTAAATTAGATAATTTTCTGGTACTTTCAAACAAAAAATTAGATAATTTTCTGGATGAATAAAACAACTAGCATTCATTTAAGTAAGATTGACAAAATAATTATGAAAGTAAAAATGTATGTTACTTTAACTGTTAATCAAAGAAATTTCACGTGAGATGTGAATATAATCAAATCTAAAACTGTAAGTTTAAAACGAGTAAAAATATGTGAATAAAATTTAACAAGTCGCTCTTTGTACAATATATCATGAGTTGATCTTGTTCATCTTCTTCTCGACAGTGTCTTGTACTTATTTTGTTTATCATCTCTCTTTACAGTGCGGTCTGATTAGTTAACTTCATTATCATTATATTTAGATATAATAAAACCATTGTTCTTTGTTAGCCTGGTAGGCTAGTAGTCTCCATCATCTTTTAGGATCACTCATTGCTACAAGGAGAAACGATAACCAATGAGATGGATGAGGGCAAAAAAGGAAGACAGGATGATGGTGGGATGGTACGCTCGTTGTTTCTTAGAAGGCGAGGGCTACGACCAACAGGGGCATTTATCTATTGCGACGGCGAAAGGGCACTCTTGTACTTCCGCCACCACTTTCATGGCTTTCTTGGGATTTGACTTCAGTACCAGTCCCTCTCTCCTTGTTTCTCTTCCTGGAATACTTGCTAGTTACTACCTCTCAGTTACTACTGCCAATCACAACTTGGGATTGATATAGAACTCTCAAGGCCAAAACCAAATCGAACAGCTGCAACTGCGTTCAACACCCATCTCGAACATCTGAAACTGCAACGAGTGATGTTATATCATTTTTGTGGTTGTAGAACGGAAGAGAGGAGGGGTACAGGAGATGATCGGGCCAGAAAACAGATAAACATTACATACAACTTATCGAAACAAAATTCAATACATACAGTCGAAGAAAAATGAGGCACCAGCTACATAGGCATTGAGTATAAAATCGACATGGTGCAAAGAATGGAAGATCTGTGCAGGAGTGACAATCATTGTCATGCAGCAGCATCCTAGATTTACTGGACCAAAACCGCCACCTACTAATTCAAAGGATAAACTTTTCACCTATGAAAGCTCACTAATTTCAAGCATTTCATCTAAATGAACCCAGCATGGTTTCACTGTGTATAGGGAGGGCAGTCGTCATGTCATGGAAGTAGAACTGCAACGGTATAATCAGACACGGAGAACGAAATAGCTCCAACAACAAAGTTCATTGCTAAGCCCTACTGCTGTGGTTATGATCTGTCAACACGGCACTTTTCTCTCTAGCTCTGCAGATTTGAGCTTAGGAAGCAATTCTGTTACAACCTTCTGCAAAGGTACACAATTGAGCCGACCGTCACTTCCATTAATGGCCAATTTTGAGATAGCAGTAATTTCCTGAACACCCAAATTTTCATCAAATACTTCATTCCAAAACTTGTCATCCTCATTAAGATCCGAAGCTTTCACAAGTTCAATTACTTTATCCAATGTCGCCACATTCCTACCAGCACCACAACCCATGGCGGTTGCAGCACCCACTGCATTTGCAATTGCCAGTGTATTTACCATTGGCATACCATGGATGAAACCATATGCAATAGCAGCTACGAAACTATCTCCACATCCAACAGTATCCATGACCTTTACCTGTCAATTCAAGGCACAATCGTTAGGTTTTAGCTTTGTGTAGCCAAAAAAGAAAACTGAAATGGGAATCACAGATAAAAGGAATGAGGGTGCTTCTTGAATATATACATATCTAAAGCCAAAATTTTAGGTTCAACTAATATACTCAATAGGAAACGTCAAGATACACAACACACACACACACACACACACACACACAGAGCAATAAGCATACCAAGCATGTATATCACTGTTGTTGACTATAGAAAACATGACTTCAGCATGAAAGGATTTCATTGATCCTCGGTGATCCAACAAAAGAAATACATACAGGTGTCCATCTAAAAGGGTGATTCCATATGTAGATATTTCTTTCATATGTAGAGATTTCTTTCATTTGACAGCCATACAGGGTCCATCTAATACGGTGATTCCATATGTAGAGATTTCTTTCATTTTACATGGTTAAATTACTTGATTAAACTGTTTCACATATCTACTGGACTATAACTTATATCTGAATTCAGAAAAGAAAGGATACAAAAAATTGAAATGGTTCTGTGTTACAGTCATTTGAATCCGTTCAAGTTTGTATCATATCAAGTACTTTGAATACAATGTTTTACAGTCTTTCAAATTCAAGTCATTTTTCTCCTTCATGATTCCAACCTAAATATATGATCTAAATCTAGAAACACAGTATTTCATATCATAAAACGGCAAATAAGAAAGATTAAGCTATGTCATAAGAGAATATCAAGTAAAAAAATGATACCTTGAATGCTGGTGCACAAGAGATACCAGACTTAGTTATAAGAATTGAACCCTTTGGCCCCATTTTAACAATCACCCATTTTGTTTGCACCCCTTGCTTGAGCAACTCCTTCCCTCCTAATATCGGGTTTTTAATGCCAGTCAATGACTCAGCCTGCAGATGGTTAGTACCAGTAGAATGGGTAAGCAGAGAGCAAGATAACAAAAGAGTATGCAGCATAATCTACGATAGGATTTCACTACCAAAACAAAAAAAATATATTCCTTCTTTTTCTTTCTGGGAAGAGAGATAGGTGGTTGGAGAGAGGGTTAGTAAGGACCCTACTCATGCCGTATGACCTGAAGAATGCCTTTTTAATATTGGCAAAGGTATACTCATGCCGTATGACCTGAAGAATGCCTTTTTAATATAAATTCCTTCTAGAGTAAATTGCTCCCAACATTTCTTTCCTAGAGAGAAAAGTTCACAATCTTGATTTGTGTGTTAATATGAAATGCACAATTTTGAGAGTCATACATAATAATCATATATATGTAATCTAAGACTTTACTTAGGAACCGGAGACCATTAAGAATGAACAATGCAGTATTACGTCATGTGTTACTAGAGACCATAAATCAAAACTTTGGCAACTACGTCCGGAGTCACAAAACAATTCACAACAGATAAAAGCACTTACCTCATCTGAAGTTAGAAGAAGAACGTCACTCATCCTCAACAACAGGTTAAGTGTTCCTTGCTCTTCATGCGTACCAGCAGAGAGGCTCTTTCCACGGGGTCCAGGGTCGAAAAAAATTGCGGTTCCGACTTCAACAGCATACTCTACAGCCGAAGCTATTACAGCAGGAGAGAGCTCGTCAAAGCCATAGCCATTACAGAACAGGATCTTTGACTGTTTTATCGCCGTCTTCACTTGTAGGGATAATTTACTTAACCAACTGAAAGCCGGCTCCTTACTAAAATCAGCTCGACTGACAAACCAAAAAAACACATTAATTCATAATCAGCATTCTCCACACAGGATGCAATAATGAATAATAGTAACCACAATGAACCCGAAATACACGAAAACTTGTACCTACAAAAACCATGTCTTTGCAACTGATCCACAAGAACCCAGCACAAAAGCGTCTCGTACGAAGCACTTGAAGCTTCAGCCTCATTATCCTCATTCATCCCAACCATACCGATTCCTTCGTCACGAAGAACATCCAACAAGAACTGCCCATACATTTCATCTCCCACATGGCCAATCGCAGTGCAGTGAAGCCCCAACCTCGCAGCAGCTATAGTCACATTGCAGTTGCCACCAGCTTCCCAGTATTTCTAAATCAAACTCAACAACTTGTTAACACTAATCAAACTCAAATCTTTTACCAATCAAATTTTACTTTCTGGGGTAAATTGCAGTGGAGATTTTACCTTGTCGGGGGGCGAGGCGGAGAGGCGGTCCATGTAAGCTTTGCGGCGGTCGGCGTCGGGCGGCGGAAGTTGGGGGACGTTGAGGACGATGTCGACGCAGAGATTGCCGAGAGTGGCGACGTCGATGTGTTTAACGGCGAGGGTCGGGGAGTGGAAGGAGGAGCCGTTGAGAGAGGCGGAGGTGGTGGCGGCGGAGGAGGCGGAGATGGAGAGGCAGGTGAGGGAAGGGCGGTGGTGATTTGGCGGGAAAATGAGGTGGGGTTGGGTGAGTCGTCTAGGGTTGAGGGAGGAGGAGGAGGAGGGGACATGGTAGTAGTAGTAGGGGATTGCGGATTTGAGAGTTACGCTGTGCATTCAGACTGAGAGAGAGAGAGAGAGAGAGAGAGAGAGAGAGAGAAGAAGAAGAAGAAGGGAGTTGGGTTCTCTCTATCTACAGTTGGACGCAGTCTGCAACTTTCAGTTGGTTTGCTCCCACCACACCACCGGTTGTTATCTCTCTCTTACTTTTTTTCTTTTTTTTTTTCATATTTTCCTTTATATTGTTTTTTTTTTACTTTTTTTTTTATAAAAATTATTCCCGATTGGATTTTCACCGGTAAAGACACGATAATAGCTTAATCTATTTGCGAGATTTTGAGGATTTGAGGCCACTTTAGCATTATACGACTGATAACTATCGATACGAAATAATATTTGGAAAGAATAATTTTTATTTAATGAATGGACATGAAGTGGTTAGATCACTGTACTGAAACATTACGAAACATTATGATTGTATTTTCTTAGTGATAAGTTTGACTTTTAGATCTCTTTGGTAAATCTTGAAACACTCGTTTGATACATGAATTATCTAACAAGCCGAAAATGATTACTAATTTTTATTTTATTTTCAAAAACAAATAATGATAACTCAGAGTCATATTAACCAGTAACATACTATCTTCGTAAGTAAGAGGTTGTGACTTTTGTTGTAACATCTAACTTGTTTGCCTCCTTACAAACAGAAAAGGAAAACTAGTTTAAGCCGACTGTTTGGTTCAAAAACTAATAGTGTTCTACATTGTCCATAGGGTCCATAAGAGTTGGTTGACTAGTTGTTTCTGCTTTAATAAAGATCTGAAAGATAAGTCCACTAGTAGAGGTTCATTTGCATGATGCATATACTGAAGTGTTTTCCTTGATACTGCCCTTTCAAGCTGGAACATGAACCTTGTTCTGTCATTGACTGAATATATGGTGCCTTGTTTTATCACGTGTCAAAGTTCCAAAGTGGATACCGTCCTTTCTTAACCCCTTATTTTCCCCTTTTATACTTTTTGAGGGAAAAGGGTGCACACTGAGAACTATTCACCACTTCAAATCAAGCAGCTTAGGATGGGTATCAATCAGATAAAGCAGAATATGGACAGTGTAATAATTTGTCTGGCAATTATTCTTCTGCTTTGAATAAATTCCACATCAGTGAACACTGAACAGCACAAGAACTTCAGTTGTAAGGAGAAGATGGGAAGACTGCGAAAATCAAAGGGAAATCTCAGGACGTGAATGTTCTTCCTTTGATAATTCATCGAGTCTGCTGACAACTTTCTGAGCCACATCGACATATGCCCTTGAGACATCAGAATCAGGTGCTGATATTACTATTGGGACACCGTCATCAGAGCCTTTTCTGATCCCCACTTCTAATGGTATCTGAAACATTGTGAAGCTACGATTAGAGAAAGATTAATGAACATAGGTGCAACTCATCTAAGAAAGGGGTTGTTGTCAACTATTTTGGGATGGCTAAATTTAACCAGAAGTGCAATAACTCAGTTATATAATAATGTTGTCTTAAAAATTATAAGGAATCAACAGATAACAGAAAATGAAACACATATGATCATTAAAGCTTCTCTAAATATACTATAGTTATCACTTATCAGCAAAGAACTAATACAGATTGGCAGTCAAGCCTTCAAGGTATGAGTCCAAGAATAGAAACTTTGTTTGCAGCAAAAGAAAATCAATATGAGTTGAAAGGAGATTTTAGAAAGTCACAACAGACCATCTAAGAGAGATTCCTCCACTTAATAGGTCCAGTAGTAAGATCTAAAACTTCTTGTCTCTCATACTCAAATTTAAATCACCGAAGAGGAAAGTGAGAGAGAGATATTCTTTCAACAGCAAAATAAAAGCACTGAGATAGAGAGACTGATTTCACACAAAAGGAAGCAAATCAATATTAACAAAAAGTATACAGTTATTACAGTAAGTAAATACATCAATTCAATAAGTAATAACCTACCTCGCCAGCAACTTCTATTCCCATCTCTGCTGCTGTCTTACGGGATCCTCCTTCCCCAAAGATGAACCAGCGTTCAGCACAATTTGGGCACTTAAAACAGCTCATGTTCTCTACAATTCCCAAAATCTGGAAACAACAATCCATAAATCTGTCTTAGCAGATTATTTTGTTGATGACATCAACCATATTTACAAATAACAAAGCAAACATATCAAAACATGAAAACTTTAATTCTGAAGAATAATCTCACAGGCACTTCAACTTTAGAGAACATATTAATTCCTCTGCGAGCATCCATTAGTGCAACATCTTGAGGTGTTGAAACAATCAATGCACCTAAACCAAACCAAAAGTTGTGATGAAAAACCAAATGATAGTTGCTGAACCGAAGCTAAGACTAGAAAGGTCATATGAACTTCTAATTGGGTGCTTCACGAGAAAAGGAGCAGGGAAGTTTACCAATAAACGATTTTATCATTGCTTTAAGCGAAAAGAACAAAAAAGAAAAACCATCGCAGAAGCACTTTAATTTTAAATTCAAGGTACCGGATAATTGCAGCCTTTGGGATACAGTAATATGAGCATCACCAGTGCCAGGAGGCATGTCTACCACAAGAATATCAAGATTTCCCCAGTCAACCCCCCTTGTCATTTTTTCAAGAGCACTTGATACCTGCAAGAAGTAACTCAAACCAATAAAAAATAATGAAAAGAAAAATTACACAATTATACAGAAGTCATCACTGCTCAACTCTATAAACATATTGAGGTCCAATGAAAAATGATGTTGTTTAGAGACAGATCACAGGATGAAACTTAGGATATCAAGAAATTACACAACACCCACAGTTAAACCCTCTCATATCTGATATTTTAGTTAGCAAAACAATTTGCAAGGATATACAAAAACTTTCAGACTAGTTACCACTTATACCATAGGACCTCTCCAAACAAGTGGGGCATCCTTGTCCACTAGAAGTCCAATCGACATACACTTGACTCCATAGCTCTCGATTGGAATCATTTTCTTATCTGGTAGAAGAAGATCATAATGTCAATTTTCTCCAGCGTGAATTAGAGATTTGATACAAAGGGGTAAAGCCAAGCAATGTATATGCCCAGTAACTCATCTACAAATTAGTTTAAAACAGATCTCAGAACTGAACTGATAAATGCTGAACAAACAATAAACCAATACCTTTGGTCACTTCAGGCTTTCCTTCGAGCTTCATCATGATAGGAATATTTGGTCCATACACATCAGCATCAAGCAAGCCAACCTTCATTCCACACTTGTTAGCCAGTGCAACTGCCAGATTAACTGCAATTTCCCACCACTATCATACACTAAGCATTGAAATGAACATCCTCTAATCAGAGTTCACTGGATGTCGAAAATTATCATCATCAAGCAAAAATTGCTTCAAAAACTTAATGTAATTACAAAAAGGACTAATCTTTACACACCCAGAAAGCTAAAATGCCCAGAAACTCAGCAAAGTTGAATCCTTTTTAGTATAAGCCATTAAGACAAAGAAAGATAAGATGATACCTGCAGTGGTGGACTTGCCCACACCGCCTTTACCAGAAGCAACAGCTATGGCATGCTTAACACCCTCAATCCTAAGGTCCTTCTTCACCGCACTGTAACTCCTTACACCTCCGAGCCTCTGCGAGTTCAATCAATCAAAGAAAGATACTTTCACAAACTGAAGGGTAAAAAGGATACGAATTCAGATTTACCCACATGCAAGAAAAGGACTTACCGTGAAGGACCTCCATAGTCCCCTCATCAATTCCAAGCGATGAAACTTGAGTCAGAAATGTTGTATGGGGTTTTTCTCCTCTCTGGGGTTTTAGTTTCTAGTCGGTTGTGTGTGTGGTACCAAACTGAAATATGGGGTCGAATAGGTTCGTCAGTTTCTGTTACTTTTTACCTTTTAGTTTTCACTATTCTTGTAGACATGGGGTAAAAGTAAAAACTTGTAATCATCCCAATCATTAATTCTCAACAAAGTGTAAGCTTTTCTTCTCAACAAAGTGTGAGCAAGAGAGTCAAGCATCGTGACTCCTTCAGAGACCGCAACAAAATACATCTACAATCAAATATCAGCCTTTGAGGGTGGATCACATAATTCACATCGGTAGAAATATGTTATGTGATCGTTTCATGGTGGGGTATTTTTGTTCGTCATGATTGTAGGAAGGACAATCATGGCATCATGCAGCTCTTCTTCTTTCTTTTTTTGGCAAAATATTTTTAGGGTCAACATAGCCATTGGTAAGATCAGCTGGCAGATCCATACTCTGACAGATGCACCAAACGTGCCCCCAACCACAATATATGAATATATGTCAATGCACCAAAAATGAAGAATGACGATAGTTAGCAAAATGAATTCTTGGTTTTACATTACAAAAAATTAGAATATTAACCCACCAAATATGCTAATTTTTGGCTCTTAAGTGTTCTCAATCGTATAAAATAATGAGCATTAATATTTCCTATCATAAACTTATTTGTGGTTTGTTTAGAGCATCTTTATCAGGCTCTATTTTAGCTTTTTAGCTATTTTAGAGAGCGTGTTTAACTCTTTAGGTATTTTAGGAGCTCCAGTAGACTAGCCAAAATATAGTTATTTTAACTTTTAGCTATTTCGCTAGCTAAATATAACTAGCGTAGCTAGTGAGATGTGACTCTCTATAATTTAATACATTCATTTTAAGTTATTTAATGTGATATACAAATACATATAAACTATTTAATCTTCATTTATAGAATAATATTAATTTAATACTAACTAAAGTAGAGAGTATTGATGCAGACGTATCTTAAAAGTCGCTAGCCAAAATAACATTTTTTGCTAATTTGACTAAAATTTAACTAAAAAATGGCTAGCATTGGTAAAGATGCTTTTAAATCCTAATCATAATTTAATACTAGCTAAAGTAGAGAGTATTGATGCAGATGTATCTTAAAAGTCGCTAGCCAAAATGACATTTTTTATTAATTTGACTAAAATTTAACTCAAAAATGGCTAGTATTGGTAAAGATGTTTTTAAATCCTAATCATAAGTATGTACAAAACTTAACTCGTTTTTAATAGTTCAAATTCGGTCGGTAAAAAGAATCCGTGAAGTTTCCACTCGATTAGGGAAACATAAACCTAGTTACCCAGCTATTATGATCTAATATATCAACGGAACATAAGGATTCTGTTGATTTTTGGACCTCTTATGATCGTGTCATTCCCCGCAGCTCAAAAGTAAGATATCAGAGGCTTCTAGTTTGGCCCTTTATTTGCTTCCAAACAAATCCTAGACAGTTGGCTTTCAACGGCCACACCAGTCACTTCCCCACGCTAAGGACCCCCTCGTAATTCCGCGTCTTTCCTTTTATTTCCTCTTGAATTTTCATTTTTAATCCATAGTCTCATTTGGTTCCTCCTTCGCTTTTTTGTTCCTCCATCAACATCAATCATCAAGCTCCACCACACCAGGTACACACATTTCCTCTCTCTTCTTCTTTTGGTTCGTTTTTTTATCTTTCCTCCAACATTGTGTTATCATTATCTGCACACCCAAATAAAGTTGTAAAGTTTCGATCTTTTTAATCTGCTTCTGAAATGGCAATCTGCATTGCATTGTGTTCGATCATGAACAATGTTGAAGCTTTCACATCTTATTGAGATTGTGGGGAGAAATTGGTACGAGGGCAATCGTTTGTTTGCTTGAAGAATTAGAATTTGGGAAAAAGTTTGTTGCGTTGTTCATGAATCAAAGGTAATTGGGTGCTTGAACTGAATCTGGGTTTGGTTTGTTACATTGATTAGGTTAGGTTTTCATTTAAGTTTATTGATTTGAGTTGGTGATTGGTGTTATATCGAACAGTTGGGAGGGTTAGTAGCTTAGATGCTTGTTAATAATGCATAATTGGGTGTGGTGAGGCATTGAGTTTGTTTATTGTTGTCAATTCCTTCTTGTGTTTGTCTACCTTAACTGAAATTCATTAGTTAATTTGATGTTCCTAATTGCTTAATTGGTTCTTTTTCTGGACCGGATTGAAGATGGAAGGCCTAAGTTTGGGTTGGGGGGATAGGAGTGATGTACTTAAGTTTCCCAATTGGAAGAGCATGAGATTGTAGAGCGGTTTCGGAGGGAGATGGCAGCAAAGGGGAAGTCATCAGTAGATGTGCAGAGGAATTTTCAGGGGTTTATAGCCATTCTAACATCTGCAGCATGTGAATGGTTTTTGATATTTCTTCTGTTAGTCGATGCACTGTTATCCTATCTGCTGACTAAGTTTGCGGTCTATTGTGATCTGCAAACTCCTTGCATCGTGTGCTCAAGGTTTGAACATATTACTGGCAAGGAAAGCTCTCAACTTTACGAGGAACTACTTTGCAGCAACCACATATCAAAGCTCGCATCTTGGATAGCTAGTCAAAATTATGGTAAGGATGATGACAATGAAGATTACTTCTTTCCTTTCACCACAAGGGACTACTCCAACCGAGAAATGCATATGTTTTCATATGGTAATTCGGTATCAGATATTGAAAGTTCTGGTCTTCGGAGGCGTGTGGTTGGCAGAAGTTGTGTTCATAGTCCTGTTCATAGCCCTGTTCATAGTTCTGTGGATGTAGGTCAATGGTCTCGTTGCTCTAGCCCTTGGGGACGTAGAGGAAATCCTAAAGGACTAGAACTCAAATCATCTGGGAAAAAAAATCCCAAGCCTAATATTCCTTTGCCACGTTTGCCAAACCGTAGCCGTTCAAATCGAGACCAGGATAGTTCAAAGAAGACCAGGGATAAGTCTCCGGCGTCAGCTACTAGTCGTCATTCTGCAAAAGTAGGAGTTGATCCCTTGTCACATGTAGGATACAGTGAATTGAATCTCTTTTCTGATACTGACTCAGAGTCTCTTTTTACTGATGGGGATGATGGAAGCAATGTATCCAGTGCAAGTCATGAGCCTAAGATGGAATGTTCCAGACGTGCTTCACGGTATCGGCCTAAAGCACCACCAAATGGTTTGAAGTCAAGAAGGCATAGAAATCGGTCCTCCAAACCCAAGCGGTCACTTTCAGAACCTTGGCCTGTTTTTAGGAAATCCTCTGATGTAAAATATTTGGGTTCTGATAATGAATTTGAGATTGGCTTCCGTGAGCTTAACTATCAGCAATCCAATCAGAAGTCCAACCCTTCTGCATTACCTGAGCTTATTTCACTGGATGACGTCTTTGCGTCACCCAGTGTACAAGAAAAGGGTACGTACAACTTTCTCTCATTTCCAGTTCATCTGTGTTATATGTGTATGATGGCACTCATTAGTTAGAATATTGTCAGACGAATCTAATTAATTTTTTGTCTCTGTATGCCTGCAAACGAGCACTCTTTGCACTTATGCATGTCATTAATAATAATTTCGTAATGCCTTTAAGCAGATATTAATGGGACAGGCGACTTTGGATTTGCATCTTTCAATAAGAATGTCGAACTTTTGAAGTCTATTTGTGCAAATGACGGAGCATCTGATAAAAATGATCCAGCTGTTATAAAATCAAACCAAAGTAATGTAAATGCCATGTCTGAGTCCGAGGGAAGTGCTAGGGAAAAGGATTCATCTAGTATTACTACAGAAGCTCCTCTTATAAAACCAAGCCCTAGTAATGTAGATCCTGTGTCCAAGTCACAGGGATGTGTTCAGGAACGAGATTCATCAGGTATTACTACAGACGCACTTATAAGTTCAAACCAAAATGCTATGTCTGAGTCAGAAGGAATTGGCAAAGAAAGAGATTCATTGGGTATTACTACAGAAGCACTTAGAAGCCCATACCACAGTAACTTAAATGCTATGTCTGAGAAAATGAAACTGTTAGCTCAACAGGACTCTTCTGCTCGGGAGATTAAGTTCTCACCAAAGAATACAAGTTCGACAGTAGATGGTTATCTGGGTGAAAAACAGACTACTGATGCTTCAAGCTCTAATGCAAACCCGATGCTTCACTCGTCAGCATCAGTAGAATCGGGTCTTGAATCGCTGGATGGAGGCTATGTCAGTGAAATTGAAGGTGAAAGTATAGTTGATCGGTTAAAACGACAGGTTGAGTATGACAGGAAATGCATAAAGGAGCTGTACAGGGAATTGGAAGAAGAAAGAAGTGCAGCTGCAATTGCTGCAAATCAGGCAATGGCCATGATCACTAAGCTCCAAGAAGAGAAAGCTGCATTCCATATGGAGGCCCTTCACTACTTAAGAATGATGGAAGAGCAGGCTGAGTTTGATGTGGAGGCACTGGAGAAAGCCAATGATCTCCTGGCTGAAAAGGAGAAAGAGATACAGGACTTGGAAGCAGAGCTAGAGTTTTCTAAGTTAGAATTCCAAGATGAATCAATGATGGAGAATCTAAATGCCAGAACTTCGGATTTAGTGGGTGGGATTGAACCGGTGGAGAGTACTGTTGTGCCTGGTGTGAATAACGATCTCACTGTTACTTGCAACTCAATGCCTACTGACCTACCGATAGTCAGTAACCAACCTCCTTTTTCTGAAACTACTCTTCTAGAGTTTGAAGATGAAAAACTGTACATTACAAATTGTTTGAAGAGCTTGGAGAGGAAGCTTTCAGAAATTTACAGTAGGGGGGCTTCCTCCAAAATGCTTAATGGTGAAAATCAAGCAGAGTCTCCTAGAAAAGAGAAGAGTCTATTAAATGATGGAAAGAATCAAGAAGAGACTCCTAGGAAAGAGAGGCATGAATTATATGGTCAGCTTGAAGAGAATGTTCTGCATGGGAAAAAAGATTTACATATGTCTAACGGAAGACCTGCTGCTCGAGAAGGGCAAACTGATTGTGATGGTGGTGGTGATTTAGAATGTAAAGAAGCCATTAATGATTCTGATTTCCATGGGGAAAATAATATCATGGATCCTAGAGAAATGGATATGGTTATTCTGGAAAATGAAATCTCAGACCTTAATGATAGGTTGGAGGCACTTGAGACTGATCATGATTTTCTTGAGCACATGCTCTACTCTCTTCAAAATGGAGCGGAAGGACTACGATTTGTTCGAGAGATAGCTCATCAGCTGCAAGAGTTGCGGAAGATAGGGAGGGGTTTCAGATGATAGTCTGCTCCCTAACCTCAAATACGTTGTAAGCATGGTAGGAACGACCTGAATATGTATGTCTTTCTGCTTACATTTCCTACATTTGTCTGACCATCCATCCATTATTTTTCACAGCTAAATTAAGGGCAGAAATCAAAGCACATAGGGAAAATCTTGATCAGCAAGTAGTTGGGTGCAAGAAATGGTTCCTTCAGCGACCGGGAAAACCTTGAAAAATCCAAATGATTTTATGTACAGGTACCTGTCAAAACTGTTGGAAAGAAAAAAATGGTCTATATGAGGGCATAGTGTATCATCTTAGAAGTTTTCCATCACTCTTTCCACTTGTGGGTCTATTCTTTCTATCATATTTGTTTGATTTGAGAGCTGGCAGGTTTTTAAGGCTCAACTTTATGGATTTCTGATCGAGGTTGAACATATTGGCATTTTCAGAGTAGTTCAAATTTCTTGTTCTCAGGTCTGCCTCTGCTATCAGAGCCAAACCACATACATTGTAAATTCAAATAGATCTCTTACAGTATGTTTAGAGAGTTTACTCCCTAGTTTTTCACATATGATTTTTGTATATAGAAGAAGACTTGGTAGGAATGTGTTCAGCCTCATTAGAATGATTCTCAAGTGTATGTCTGCCAATTTTCCACGCAAGGCCTATTAAAGGCTTGAGTCGCTTGACAGTCTAACGTACAGACAGCACCCATATACTGTGTTTCCTAATGCTTTAGTAGTCCAAAATTTAGGGTTTAGCTAGAAATACATCTTTACACAAATCAGATTATGCATACCAATATGAGATTGGTTACTACTTCTCCACAGTATTGAAATGCAATATTTATGGACTAGGCATCACCAAAGAACGGTCGTCTTCTCGTGTGATCAACAAAAATAGCAACAAATGAACAATGAGACACAAAGTTTATGACGTGCGGCAATAGATGAATAATGGATGATTGTTCTTTTTTCCTCTCTGTTCATCAACCATTAATATTTTTAATCTACTAATACTGTTTCTG
>NC_020492.1:5756628-5773035 GCF_000184155.1 Fragaria vesca subsp. vesca
AAAAATTCGATTGGCATATCAAGTGATGTGATGGAGATGGATGATGACAAGAAGAAAAAAATCATGGTCATGTTGCAACAAGAAATGGAAGCAATAAGAAAAGAAATTGCTCAAAGTTTGATGAGAGCACGTGGGACCGTAAATTTTTATGTGTCAAGATATTTTTGTTTGTTACTTGATACATATGAACAAAGTATTTTGATATGTTGGTATCATGAATGTTTTGATGTGTTAAACAATCTTTTGTTACTACTTTATGTTACTTTAAGACATGGTTTGCAGGTTATTAATGTTATTATCGGCAATGTTTTGATGTGTTAAAATATTTTTGTTGATACTTCATGTCAAATTATTCAATTTTATCATATAATCATCATGGTTAATAAAAACAGTTAGTAAATATTGATTTATATGGACAAAGTTAAACAAACCATAGATAAATTATAATATATGAAGTTAGTTATAGTTTCATGTCTAAAATGGTCATCTACAAATTAGAAGCACTTTTAGTTAGAGAGTTTACCAAACACCTTCCATTGCTTTTAACACTAACAGCACATATTAAAAGTCAGTTTACCAAACACTCAGACATACTTTGTTTTTCAGTCACTTATTCTCAGGATAGCTTATAAGCCAGCTTTTCTTATAAGCCCAGCTGCACCAAACACATCCTATATATAGTGGTTATTAATAACAACTTTGAGGTTATGGCCTTATGAGTTTAAACTTCACTAGACATAGGTAGGTAGGGTATGAGTTATTAATAAATTTAAAAAAAAAGGTTATATATAGTGCCAAAACCTAACACCATTTCCATTCATATCCTCAGATTCCTTAACCTACTGATTAACCATGTTTCTCGAGCTACTACTTGGCCCTTTTCTTGCTCCCCTTGCTTTTCTTCATTCTCAAATTCTCCGGCAAACCGGAAACCAGCAACAGCAAGCTCCCAAAATCATACCCAATAATCGGTTCATTCCCAGCCCTCTACAAGAACCGTGCCAACAAGCTTGCATGGTACACAGAGCTTCTCCACAACTCTCCCTCTGCCACTTTCTCCGTCGACCACCCTCTCGGCCACCGCCTCATCATCACCGCCAACCCCGCCGTGGTCCATGCTCAAGACAAACTTCCCAACCTACCAAAAAGGCCAGTCATTCCGTCAAATCCTCCAGGAGCTCCTCGGCGACGGCATCTTCAACGCCGACGGTGACAACTGGAAGTTCCAAAGACAACTTGCCAGCCACGAATTCAACACCAAGTCATTGAGGAAGTTCGTTGAACAAGTAGTTGACACTGAGCTCTACGATCGCCTTTTTCCAATTCTATCCAAATCTTGTACGTACCGACCGAACCGTTCTTGATTTCCAAGACATTCTCCAGCGGTTCGCTTTTGACAACATTTGCAGAATAGGGTTTGGTTGGTTACGACCCGGAGTATCTCCTTCCTTCTCTGCCACAAGCGAAATTTGCGGTGGCGTTCGACGAGGCTGTCCAGATTTGCAGCGAGAGATTCGGTTACATGCGTGCGGTGTGGAAAATCAAGCGAGCTTTTCGAATCGGATTGGAAAGGCATCTCCGTCATGTGGTCTCCGACGTTCGCGAGTTCGCGAGCACCATCGTCAGGCAAAAGAAGCGCGCAATGGAAGAGACGAAGAATCTGGAATGTCACGATCTGCTGTCTCGGTTCTTGAGCTCCGGCCATTTGGACGAGAAGTTTGTAATCGACATCGTCATCAGTTTCATCCTTGCCGGAAAAGACTCGACCTCCGTGGCGCTGACATGGTTCTTCTGGCTAATCTCAAGGAGATAGAAGAGAAGTCGGAGACCGGGGACGGATACCATGAAGCCAAAGAGATGGTATACTTACACGCGGCGCTCTGTTAGAGCATGAGGTTGTATCCGCCGGTTCCGATCGACGTCAAAGAAGCGGTGAACGACGACGTTTTGCCGGACGGGACTATAGTGAAGAAGGGGATGTCAGTGGCGTACCATGTTTACGCTATGGGGAGGATGGAGAAGATATGGGGGAAGGACTGGGCGGAGTTCCGACCCGAGAGGTGGTTGGAGCGTGAAGTGGCGGCGGATAAGTGGAGGTTCGTGGCAAAGGACGTTTTTAGCTACCCGGTGTTTCAGGCCGGGCCGAGGGTTTGTTTGGGGAAAGAGATGGCGTTTGATCTGCAGATGAAGAGAGTGGTGGTTGGGGTTTTGAAGAGGTTTCAGGTTGTGCCGGAGAAGCGGGAGAATGAGGAGGAGCCGAAGTTTGTTGCTCACCTTATCGCGAAAATGAAAGGTAGGTTTCCGGTGACTGTTGTCGTGAGGGTTTAAGGATTCGTTAACCGTATGGTTTTACCATTCCTGTATTGAGTAGGAGTATCCGATCTACTATTACGGTACTAATAAAATGCACCGTTTGGCTTTTTTAAAGGTTTTTTTTTGGGGGGTTGGAACATGAGCATGTCAAAAGCGAAAGACCAAGAAGCGTCCAACATGAGTTTCATTACATGCAAGGTATGGATCTCGTGAATCATTCTTTGTCTTATTTTTTTCTTTTGAGACTTCCCAAGAGAATTGAGAAGAGTCTTATCTTCTCGAGTTCCACCCTCGTCAAACCAGGAAATCAAAAGACTCAACTCTCAATCTGTACATATGTGTAATGACCAAGGGGATCTTTATGTTCCAAATCACCCGAACATAAGTTGGTTTGATGAAATTTGGAACATGGTAGATGGAGTTTAAATGCATTGTATGCAGCTTTTGAGCCTCAAGTAGTCAATCAGATTCTTACTATTCCTCTCAGTCGCAGGTTTGGTCAAGATAGAGTGGCTTGGAAGTTAAATGCCAGGGGACTATTCTCGGTGAAATCAGCTTATACTATAGCTAGAGAATTGTTACTTGGTAATGTCTTTGCATCCACTTCTGATGGGGATCCGTATGGGAACATCTGGAGAGCCCGTTGGAGAGCTAAGGATCCTAGTAAGGTAGTCATTTTTGGTTGGAGATTAGTGCATAATTTACTCCCCACACGCACGGCATTAACTGCAAAAGGTTATGAGGGCCCTCTAAGTTGTTGTGTGTGCAACGAAGGGGTGGGAACTCTTGAGCATTTGTTTCGTGATTGCCGGATTGCAAAGGAAATCTTCTCTGTTTCTCCTTTCTCCTTTCCGGCATTTTCAAGTACTCAGAAGGATTGGCTTCTCCTTTAGTCCCAGGTTTATCACCTATATATACTCTTTGATAAGTTTCTAATCTTATTGTGGAGTATTTGGCTTAATCGGAATAATATTCTTTAGAGGAATAAGGCGCATTCTGTTCAAAGTCTTATTGCTTCTTCTATGGCATGGTATGACGATTATATCAAAGCTAATCTATCACAGGGTGATTCGAAAGCTCCTTCTGCTAAAAAGTGAAATTCTGGACTCATCCAGCTGCAAATTGCTTAAAGCTGAACACTGATGGCGCATTTCTCCCAAATTTCAATTTTGGTGGCGTTGGGGGTGTGATAAAGGACTCCCATGGGCAGTTTCAAGCTTGTTTTGCAGCAAGGCAAGCATCTATTTCTTCTCCTATTCAGGTTGTCAATGCGTTAGCTTGTGACCTATCTCCTTTAGCTGCATTAGTTCATGATATTAGAAGTCTAGTGAGTAGTATTCAAGATTGTAAAGTGGCCTATGCTCCAAGACAAGCCAATAGAGTAGCTCATAGACTTGCTAGCTTCAGTTATGAAGACAATGTAACTAGAGATTAGTATGTTCATGCTCTTGAATTCATCCAGGATGCCCTCATGTACGATATTTGTACTCATTAATAAAAGTATTTTTTCCTTTCAAAAAAAAAAAGGTGCGTCTATTGTCACCCCATAAACCACTTTGATCACCCCACACGTTGTTGATTTATTGAAACACCAAAATACCCTAATGTAAAATTACAACAAGGGACAATAAGTTGTTACAAATTACAAAAAAAAATTCTTTTTCTTTTTTATGTTTTTGTTTAGGATGAACACAAATTTATCATATTCGATCATGAGTCTGAAGACACTAGCATTTAACCTGAAGATGAGGTAAACTGTTTGTATTTTTTTTTTTTTGTTGATGGTTCTTCTATCCTTTTACTCATTATTTCTCATGTCAACTTTGTATGTAAATTCTCATTGACAACTACTGTATCGTATTTATGAACAACGGATAGCTCAGTTGGAAGGCGTTGCTACTACAGATACATTTACATACATTGTGCATTTTGATATCGACTGATACCATTGAGTTGTTGAATTTGTGAGTTTTTTCTTGTTATTTAACTTGGATTTATACTTTCATATGAATATTTGTTCACTTGGTGATTTTACTTACCTTGAGAAAATCTGAATTTGACAAAATATATGAAGAGAATGTAGGGTGAACAAAATATAATTAAGAATAAGGTTTTTTAGGTATTGTTAATGGGTGAACAAAGTAGATTTACAATTAAAATTATATGAGTAGGGTGTGAAGAGAATGTGGGGTGAACAAAGTGATTTGTGAGGTGGTAATAGACACACTCTAAATCAAATTATCCACTCAAGTTTCTTTTAGGAGATCGTGACCCCGTTAAAATGCACAAGTAGGCTAATGTAATATTACTTTAACGGTATAAATGAAAGACATGGTTGAATATTAATGGAGTTTTTTATAGAGGAAGGACGTACAAGCTTGTATTCAGTAAAGAACAAGATTATAAATACATAGCTTACCCCGGAGGGGCCACGTAAGAATCAAGACTATCCTAAAGTAATCAATTGTAATCACCTAAGAACAAAATCCAAATAGAACCAAAAAAACAAAATACCAAATCCGGAAAAAAAGAAAAAACATAAACAAATTAACTAATGCTAACAAACTTGCTTATTTGAGAATAATGACTCAAGGGTTGCCCTACGCAGAGGGAGTATCCCTAGAGTACGCCATTACTGAGCCTCCAGAGGTATCCTTGATACCAAAACTTGAACCAAACGAACCTTACGACTTTCCTTTCTTAATTACTGCTCCAAATTTGATATCCTACCATCTATATATCCTCTTTTCATTTCCTTGCACTTATTTGGGTGTTCCGATTTTCATTGGTCTCCCGAAGAGGCTTTATTTTCAGGGGCTTACTCATAGGGTCAAAAGTCGATTCTCACAATGGCGTGGAAGCTCCCTTTCTATGGCTGGTCGAGTGGTTCTAGTTAACTCGATGATTACTAGTATGCTCTCTCATAGTTTTTTTTGTTTATTCTTGGCCTCAAACAGTGTTATCTAATTTATGAAGGTGGGTAAAGAATTTTGTCTGGACAGAAAATGTGCTTACTTGTGGATATTCTACTGTTGCATGGGCGAAATGTTGTTCCCCAATCAGTGAAAGGGGGCTTGGTCTCAAAAATTTCCCAGTTCTTAATAGAGCGTTTCTTCTGAAGAAATTTTGGGATATTTTTACCTCTTCTTTTCATGGTTGCTATCTTCTTTCAACGACGTTTTTTCAATAAGTTTGGACAGTCATGCACTTACTACAAGCGACTTCTATCTGGCCTGGTTTTCGTCCTTTCTTCCAAGATATATTGGATGGTTCACAATGGATTATAGGCTTTGATACAACCCTTGACTTCTAGTATCATAATTGGTTGGGTTCTTCGGTCATTGAGCGCTTGAATATTCCAATTTCAGTAGCTAAGACTCTACAATTAAAGTTGTCAAAATTTATTAATAATGGTTTTTGGGTTTGTCCTATTAAGTTACAGTCATTGTGTGTGCCTATTTGGGATGATATCATCAAGATTACTCTCCCTTTCAAAGATGGTTTCGAGGACAGGTTGGTTTGGAAGTCTGCAACCGTTGGTAAGCTAACACCAGCTCTTGCTTATGATTTAAAACGTCCTCATCTTCCTAGAGTTCCTTGGGCTCGGTTTGTTTGGCATTCATGTTTTCGTGCGAGGAACTCAATAGTTTTGTGGAAATACATGCATGGAAAGCTACTTACTGATAATATTCGACAACTTCGTGGATACCATTTATCTTCAGTTTGCTCCCTCTATCATAATAATGTTGAGACTGCAGATCTTGCATTGTTCTTTTGCAACTAATATATGGGAAATCTTCTAGATTTGTTTCAGGTTCGGGGTATTTTCAATGATATTATATCTTTCTTTACATACCCTGTACGTCATGGTTATAGCTCTCAGTTAACTTTGCTATGGTGAGGAATGATTAGAGCTGGTTTTTATGCTATTTGGCATGCAAGAAATGCTTTTCGCTTTCAAGAGTCAATCATATTGCCAGGTTCCTTACTCCATTTTATTAAAATGCAACTTCATGAGATTAATCTTTTGAGTAAGGACACAATGAAAAATACTGTAGATGAGCTTTGCATTTCGCATCGCATTGATGTTAGGGGCAAGCCATCTAAAGCCCCGAAAATTGTTGTGGCAAATGATGGACTAGTCCGCATTAGTTTTGATCTGAACCTTGTCTGGATTTCTTTGGTGGGCTACTTGGTGGCTTGCAATTGTAATAGCTTTTGTTATTACCCTATATTTTCTAGTTTTATGCCTAATTTCTAAGCTAGATTTCATAGTTTTAGGCTTATTTATTTTTTGAATAGATGAGTATAATCTACAAATGAGGTGGTGCTAGCATACCACGTCCTTTAACTTTCTTTGTTGGTAAGGAAATATATGTATCTGTGTCGTCTCGGCATTTGAAATTGAAATGAAATAATAAAAAAATTGTCTTCTTTTTGAAAGGTAAATGTTGGTTATCTCTACTACAATAAGCCTGTTGTATTTATCAAATTGTGAATTGCCATAATTACCCCTAATGAGTCAATTAAAACAAATGAAAACAAGGGTTATTATGGTAAACAACAAAATAAAAAAGAAAAAGAAAATAAAACATAGAGATAGTTGAGAAGAACTACTTGGGTATAGTGGGACGTATAACTGTATAACACAATAAATCAAATTATCCACTCAAGTTTCTTTTAGGTGATCGTGATCCTGTTGAAATGCATAGGCAAAAGGTTAATGTAATATTACTTTAATGATATAAATGAAAGAGATGGTACGTTGCATATTAATGGAGTTTTTTTTTTAGAGGAATGACGTATGATCTTGTATTCAGTAAAGAAGGAGATTACAAATACATAACTTACCCCGGAGGGGCCACATAAGAATCAAGTCATGAGAATACCCTAGAGTAATCAATTGTAACCACCTAAGAACAAAATCCAAACAAAACCAAAAAAACAAAATACCAAATCCAGAAAAACCGAAAAAACAAAAACAAATTAATGCTAACAAACTAGCTTATTTGAGAATATTAACTCAAGGGCTGCTCTACGCAAAGGGAGTATCCTTAGAGTCTGCAATTACTGAGCCTCTAGAGGTATCCTCGATAACAAAACTTGAACAAAACGAACCTTTATCCATCTCCAATGTGCGCGTTTTGTTGAGAACTGATGTTTTTTTGTCTGCATATTAATGGAGTTTAAACTGAAAATAATTTAGTTGAACAGTATTTACTATTTAGTATTGAAATGCAATGTCGCATACTTAGGTACTAGTTTTTGAACCCGCGCTTTGCTGCGGGATTATGGTTGTATAGGTTGTTTTTTACTTTAAAAAAACCTGATCAAGTAAATAAAAAGCTGAGCTGAAATGTTTATACATACATAGATGTTTATACATGTAGTAAGTACAACATTGTTCAAAAACTAAAGTTTGTGAATCAGATGTTTATATATACAAAGATGTTTATACATGCAGTAAGTGCAAACATTGTCCAAAAACTGATGCTATTGTTCAGCGACAGTTGCAGTTAGAAGCGAAGCTGAGTATGGAGTTCATTCAAAAAAGCAGCTGACTCCATCTAGTTTTGTACAAAGTGCTTCACATAGTCAGGGTACTGTGGATCATGTAAGGTAGCTAGAATCTTACACAAAATGAAGCTTGTTACCTTTGTTCACTGCTAAAGTTCAAAAGTATAGTTGCAGTTATATGTGCAGCATCAGTTTAACAAAAGATATATACACAAACCGATCAGTGAAATTCATTCCTCCTTCTGTTTCTGAGCTTTTTTTGATGAATACAATACTGTTTCTTTGCCCTGGCTGTTACTTTGAAGTGAAAGAATTATGTTATTTTGCAGTGAAAAATGGACTGAAAAGTGAATAAAACAAAGTGAATACAGTTCAAAGTGAGATAAAAGAAAATGAAATAATTACCTCTTGGATTTTTTATCTTGTTCTGAGATGGACAGAGGTGTCTCTAGTTTATCTGCTGCTCTCTTTCTTTCTGAGGTTTTTTCAGGAGTTGATGAGATTGGGCATGTTTCTGTTGCACTGGTTCCAGTTTGTTGTATTGCTTGAACAATATTGGGATCTGGAAGTATGTTGTACACAACCTTTTCGGTTGGTTTGATTTTCAGTTGAAACAAATGAGTTTCATCAGTTTTAGCAGTTATTTCTTCAGGCAGACTTTCTTCATCTCTGTACTCCCTTCTGTTTAACAGATCTGAACATGAATATCCAAAGAAGTTTTCAGCTTGTTTTCCTTTCAAAGTCACTGTTGCAAGATTCTCATCATCTTTTATAGTCATGTAGACCCTGTAACTGTTTGAAAAAAAATGAGAGATAAGAACATATATGATTATATAAAGTCTGGTTGCAAGAAAATAAAAACATACATTTTTTTTGTCAAAATTTGCATGTAGTGTTAATATGCTCTAGACAACCAGTCAGAAAAGACAATTGCTTTGAACTTAAAGATAAAGAGCTATCATGTGATGCATATTTTACCATTAAAGTTTTAAATTGCTGATATTTATATGATAATGTTTCATATAAAATTGTCTTACCATGGAAATGGTATTTGTGGGCCATGCTGTGGGCAGATAAACTCATCACTATTGTTTTTTTCTTTCAATGTTTTGAAGCAATTCTGAACTGGGTAGCTTCTGTACCACCATTCATTGTTTCACGGAAATCTCAGAATTGAGGCACGACAGAGAAATGTTTCATTCTGTGATGGTAGTGTATCTTATCAGTGGACAGAAACAGTAAATTTTATTTAACTGGAAGAAATGAATGATGTATTTGTTGATAGTGTTTTTGATATTCGTACCTTGCATGATTCTGGGTCCAATGTGTATAGATCAGAAACTGTTTTCCAGTTTTCTCCTGATGTTGCTTGCTTGGATGGCAAATTCACTATAGCTTTGTCTCCAGGTTTAGAGAACCTGCAGTTTTGATAGTGATTACCATGAGTTGTAGAATTAAGAATAATAAAAAAAAATATGGAAGAATAAAAATGCATAACTTTGAACTTGTAGAATAAAACTCACTCTGCTTGATATTGTGATGTTTGTGGGATTTCTGGATTGAAGATTACACATGTGTGGTCTGTGCCTGTTGGGATTATCTTTCCTGTTTGTGTAACATAGAATAAATTGTAGTTGTTTATGATTTATAGTGTGGGTATGACTTAATCTTGGACAATATGTACCTTTATATGTAGCCATTTTTAAGCTGGTGAACACTGCAAATGCTGGTGCTGGTAGGGTGTGAACATATTCAGCATCAAAAGTTCTTGCAAGATGTGCCCAAAATGTGATGATCACAGATTCTCTTCTGCATTGTTGGTTTGAACAGTTAATTATTAACATTGAATGGAGATGGTAAATATATTTTGTTATATATAAGGACTTAGATATGGTACCTATGATTTTCGAGAGTAATTTCACGAATTGTCTCAAATCGGTTCTTTGATGGGATGAACTTCTCATATGTTGCCTCCACTTTTTTGATGCATCCGTACATGTCTTATATAAGAAGAAAAGGTACACTTTCAGTACTGTTATCATGAAATATAAATATACATTGTTTAAATGCTAAATGTGTAAGCTTTAAATTTTAATTTACCTGCCAAGATAGTTTGATCTTTGCTGTCACTTTGTTCTTTGAGGCAGTTTTCTAATTGATGGAATTGCAGGAAATTGAATGCATATCTTGGAATTGAACATGTACTTTCTTCCAGCAGTCTAAAGTTGGTCATCTCATTGAAGCCCAATTGGATATCACGATTTAAGACCTTGTATCCACTATCATGTTTTTGTACATGAAAGCGATAAATGTCGTAAAGACACCCCTCTTCCATTTTTGCAGTGTGTTGATAGTCATTTTCATGTACTTTGGCATGAATAGAGTCTCCCTGCATTTGACATTTCCATTAGAAGATGAGTAAAAGCTAGTTATATGAATGTTAAGGTAGATGCAGTCAATTTGTTCTATTGGATAAGAAAAAAAAAATCACATATGAGAGAGACTGTAAGTGATGAAAGGAGCTTTAATGAGCAGAGCATGTTATTTTTGTTTATTTGTGGAAATATAGAACTGAAAAGGAGTAAACATTTAAATGAAAGATATAGGTAATATATAGTTACCTTTTCATCTATCAATATATAGTGCAATCCATCATAAGCTTCACTCTGAAATTTTCTAGGTCTCCACATTCTTGAGACACGGATTCTGATTCTATGCACATATTGATAAGCCCTTATCTGAGAGATGGGTGTTATGCTCATTTTTTTTTTCTTGAACCTGAATGTTACAAAACAAATATATTTATTTGTCTGATCTATATATCTGTAGTAATAATATACATTATTATAAGCCCTTATAAAGCTAGAATGAAACATTATTATTATTATTATTTTTCAAGTAAAAGGAATATCTATAGAAGGCGTTAAATTTTTGAAACTTCAAGTTGATGTATGTAAACCAAGGATCAAATTGATGCATATAATTTTTGAAAATGTATCCATTTTTGAAAGTTTAAAATGTCATATTTATTCGAGTTCAAACGAAATCAAGAGACTTAGTTCTTAGTTATGAACTTATACATGAAGAATAGTGATCAACTTAGTCCTATTTTTTTTTTTGGCTTATACAAAACAGTGATCATGGTATAAAGCAATAGCAATAATACGAGATCTGAAGAAAGTAAACATTAACCAAAAAGCATTAAGCTAATGATCCTTACAAAGTAGATGAACTACAAAAAGAATTGGTGCATGAATGATTTGGCAATACTGATATATGGTAATCAAATGAACATATGGCTGTGTATTTGAATAGATAAAAAAAAGGTTTATTCTAGGAATGTTATGAACAGAAACTGCAGCATGAACAAAATTTGAATCAACTTAAGATGAAGGGAAACAGAAAACACAACCAAATAGCATAAAATAATACTAAAATATATCTAGATTCTTCTAAATTATAACATGCATCAAGTTCTTAGTCTTAACACATATATAAAGTTCTTAGATAGGAGGGAACTCTATAGTAGCATTTTGCATTACTATGTATTAATTATTTTGTTTCACAGTGAAAGATGATTTGCCAAGAAAGGCATGGTTGGTGATGAAGACGGGTAGTCTAACTGCAGGTGTGCAGTATGGGGTGCATGTTAGATTTCTTCACATTCTTTGTGATGCTAAGTATTAATCTTCTATTCTGAAATTCATAGTTATCATGCATTTTATAAAGAATTAACAATGCATAAAATAAATAATGTATTACCTGATTGTTAGAGATGAAGACCTGCAAATCTAAGACAGTATTGGGACATTGAGATCAGTAAGAAGATTAATTGATTAATGGGGATCAAAAGTACATTTTCAATAAACTAAAAGAAACGTATATCATACCAAGCAAAGAAACTCAATTTACAGTTTATAGACAAAAACCAATTTCTATACTTCTCCTTAACATCATTATACTTCATTGAGGTTAAGGCAGTTGCTGAAGAATTAGACAGTAAAAAGTAATTAAGATGATTATTGATATCATTGTATTTTGACAGGAAACAAAGAAGATAGCAAAAAGTTATCAATCCATTGTATTTTGACATGAATCAAAGAAGCAGACATAATTGATTGATACCAGTAATCAGTCTGGTTTTCTTGTTGTTAAAGCCAGTATCACCAGTGACCCTCAAAACATGATCTTGAGGGTAAAGTTGTCCATGATTTCTTGTACTTTCAAAACGTTGGTGGCCTTCTTCTGCAAGAGCAAACTTAATGAGACACCAGGAATAGTGAGTTAGATACATGTACTATACTCTTGTCTAGATTAAATACAGGAAATAATAATGTCTATGTGAAAGCAACAGATGTGCTTTCAATTATAGGATTTGAAATCCTTGCTGCTTCTCAGAAATCCTTCACTTAGCCTAGTCTGGTCAAGGATTTGAAACAGATGCTATTATCCATAAATGACCTTCAATCATACTCAGGAAGAACATGTAAATTGTTTCATACCACATTTGTTTACTTGGTATTTCTCTTTAAGTACCGAATTGTATGAATGAGTTTGTTTTGCTTGGATTTAGATTTCTTATTGAGTACAGATTTGATATATCAAAACTGGAACCATTGGTGGCAAAGGTGTGCATAAGTGAATTGGTTAAGAAGACTAACATCTTCAGAAAGAAAATTGGGAGGGTTACATGAACAGAAATCTCAAAGTACTTAACCAAATTCTTCTTCCATCAAATGGTTATAGACAAAAATAAAATTTAACATATATTACTTTGAGAAGAAAAGACACGAAGATTGGTGCAAGAGAAACAACGAACTTACACGTCTACAACCTCGACCAGCAAATGCGAACAGTCTACTCACAACGAAACAACCTTGCTCCTTCTCAGAAACCAGTATCAGTAGTAACCCTGAAAATATAACGAATTTGTCAAGCTCCTGCACTCCTGTTGGTAACCAAAACCATTCAAGTACCCAGAAATAAATATATGAGTTTTGAGGAAAGAATTCGTTGGGAAGAAAAGAATGGTGTGGACCGTAATTATGCCGATTCAATTCTTGTGACTGACGGTGTGAGTAAAGCTTTGATGCCGAGAAATCAGGTTTTCTTATTTATGACGGCACAGCTCGATTACCCAACTTACCCTAAGTGTATTGTATCAGGGTAAACTTGGAATTTCAAAGGGTAAACTCTAGAATTTCATCTCTCTTCAGTGAAATCTGTTTTAAGCAAACATCATATCAATTATTGAATTAAATATACCCAAATTCAATTTGAAACACTATATATATATATATATATATATATATATATATATATATCTTTCATTATAAGTTTTGGAAGACATCTTTGAAAACAATATTTTTGGTATACTTATTAGGTATTTCCTCACTGTTATTTATTAAAATTTTCAGATGATTTTTTGATGTAATTCTTGATAAAGCAACGTAGAGTTGTCCATGACTGAAAACTGGTTCCGGAAGATATATGCCAATTTGATTGAGTGATTGTCCTTGACTTTTATTAATAGTCATTGCGTAACATGGTCTAATAGGAAATTGTCGTCGTCTAAATGTAAATGGCCATTTACTTTCAATGGCAGTCAAAATAATTCTCGGTATGAAAACTTTATGTCCAATATTATTTCCTGTTAATATTTCTGCTTCTATTAGTCTCTCAAATAACTTTGTTATTATTAATCTAGTGCCATTACATAAACCACATATTTGATCTATATTTCTTAACAACATTATTGGCATATTGACTTTTAAAATCAGTTGATGTGCTGGTAATCCACTAAATTGAAGTTGGTATAGAAATTCTGTAGGATATAAAACATCTATATTTTCATTAGTACCAGAATTATGAGAAATTGTGTCAAAACTAAGATAAGTAATTTTTTCACCTGGCAATAAGTCTATCGCATAGTTATTTATATCGTATACTGTTGCATTTCGTGGAGTTACTATGGCACGTTCCCTTAAATAGTCAGTATTATTGTAATTAGTATTAAAATTAGCATAAGTAGACAAAAATATTGCTTCTACTGGATCTGTATAAGATTTAATTAACAAATTTTCTGGTATTTCAATCCAAGATGTATCTCTATCATTTGTTTCAAACACTGATTTTATACGACCTTCTCCAACTTGTAATATCCATTCTGCAAATTCTGAAATATCTTTTCTTTCATTATTAGTCAAACCATTTTTCATCAATCTCATATTTTCTGTCAAATGAAAGATTGTAAATAATGGCCACAAATAAGAACAATTTAACGAAGCATCAATTATTGCCTCTATGCCTTTTCCAGGAATAACAGGTAATATTTGTCTGAAGTCTCCGCCCAATAAAATTGGTTTTCCACCAAATGGCACATTAATTTTTATATTATCAGAGTCAGAAAGTATATCACGAAGACAGTAATCTAACAATTCAAAACAATGTTTATTACACATGGGCGCTTCATCCCAGATAATTAATTCTGTTTTTTTTCAAAAGATTGGCAAGATTAGTCCCTTTCTCAATTGATAATGTTGGCCGTTTATCTATATCAAGTGGAATCTTGAATCTCGAATGTGCAGTTCTACCATTTGGAAGTAATAATGAAGCAATACCAGATGAAGCTACAGCCAACACAATTTTTCCTTTTGATCTAATTTTACTAATTATTGTAGCCCATAAAAATGTTTTTCCAGTTCCTCCATTTCCATGAACAAAAAGAGTTGCAGGTTTTTTTTCTTCAATTATTTTTATAACATGATCATATACTCTTCGCTGGCAGGTGTTCAACTGAATAACAAAATTTGCATGTTGATCTCTTAATAGATCATGGTCATAATTAAGTTCTTCTCTCAATAATTTGTTCTCAAAATGTGAAATTTCATTTGAATTTGGCATTGATAATTGATAATTTTTCAGTGATTTAGATGATACATTGAGTATTTTTTCTAATTAAATAACAATTTATTTTTCAACTCATGTTCTGGTACATTTAGATTTGGATTTCTTAATTCCAATTGGGCCTTGTGCAAAATATCTTCACACATGCTTGACCAATGCATATCAAACAATTTTTGAGGATCAGCAACATTACAAAATAAAATGATAGTAGCAAATAATTGTCGCATTTGAGATCCAGTCGTAACATATGAGGCAGTTCTTAATGCATCGATCCATTCTTTATCATCGCCCAATAATCCTAACGCTCGACATGCTTCTTGATAAGAAGAATATGTGATGCCATTAACAGTTTTTATTGACTTATAATCATGACAGCCTTTTTGAACATTTAACAACATTTGTAAATAATATCTCTCAGTTTGCATAGGACTAACATAAGCCATTCTACCAATAGTTTCATAACGTTTCCTCCTTGTCCATTCTTTATTTTGTTGGTTCCAAACAAATTTTGTAGGAAATTCTGGGTAAGTCAATTCTTTTGCTTCATCGAATTTTTTGTTTGCTATAAACCAACCAGTAAGTGTAGTGTGTTGATTTGCTCGATAGCTTATTAAAGATTCAATTGTATCTGTTTCTTTAAAAGTAATATTTTGTTCTGAAGGTAAATGAACAATCAAATGTTGAACTGCAGGATATCTAGAATGAATTGAAAATTCAAATAGTCTCCATACAGATTCATGGGGTGTTAGATATCGACAATTAAGGTAATTTTGAATTTCATCATGTTTCTCTTCATATATTAAAATTCGAGCTCTATCTGGACCTTTATTGATATATTTAAATAGATATTTGATTAACATAGATTGTGAACATGATTCAACATTGATATGAGCATTGTATCTTAATAACAAATTGGAATTATAAGGTACAACAAACTCATTTCCTATTTGAATTCCTTTTTTCGTCACAAATTTTGTACGATCATCACGGCGTCTATATATAGGAGCACTAATTCCATCAAATGTAGTATTATTGTTATAAGGTTTAGGGAAAAATTTAGTGCACTTTTTATCACGAATGCATGGTGATTTTAGATTGGCATGTCCACATGGTCCATGAATCATAGATTGACTGACTATATCAAAAAGTATTGGATTGACATTTTTATCTGGTAGTTCGGCTGAAATAATAGAATCTATATCATTTGGTGTGTAACATTTAAAATCGTTTTTTAACCAAAATAGCATATGGGAATGAGGTAGTCCTCTTTTTTGAAATTCAACTGTATGTACATGTGCTCGAATTTGACCAAAAGGTTCACCAGATTTAATATATGCAATCATGTCTTTTAGTTTAATTTCAAAAATTCGTGAGATTATATCAGGTCTATCCTCTTGTTTGTACCCAGGATTTTTTTCAAAATATCTTAAAATTTCTAGCCATTTTAGGTTGCAAGTAAAAGTTATGAATAGATCTGGATTACCATATTGTCGACAAATTGCCATTGCGTCATGATAATTATCAAGCATATCTCTAGGACTACCAGTATGAGAACTTGGAAGAATTATTCGTTGTCCCACATCATAACTGCTTTTTACCCCTGTTGAGACAGTGGCAAAAAGTTGATCACACTTTACTGTTCTGATTGTATCTTGATGTTGTCGAATATAA